>NW_005371933.1:2262523-2271663 GCF_000412655.1 Myotis brandtii | reverse complement strand
CAGCTTGGGTGGGGCAGAGTCTCAGGGAATCAACAGGGCGGAGCAAACAGCTATGGCTGATCCTCAGTCCTGCCCTAAGAGGCCCCGGGTCTGTGTCCTGTGGTAATTGCTGAAAGCACCTCTGAGAGGAAGCCGCCCTCTAGTTTCACCAATGCCAGACAGTTTCTCCCCATATGAGTCTGGGTCCCCAGAGACTCGCCCGGAACTGGAGTTCAGAGCAGTCGGGAGCTGTGTCTCCCTCCCGATTGAGAAAGACAACCGCGTACTCAGTTGCCAGCCCTTTCCACATGCGCCTCTGTACCTCTGCACTTTACTTCCGCATCTCCTCTGAGTCTCAGTGTGCTTTTCTCTTTCCTTCTAGTTGTAGAATTTCCACTCAGCCAGCCTTCCTGTGGTTCTGGATGATGTCCGTTTTGTCTTTTAGTTGTATTTTTGAAGTGGTTGTGCGAGGCAGCAATTTCAGGTGTTTACCTATGCTGCCATCTTGGTTTTTCTCCAAGGTAAAAAGACTTTTAATTAAACAATTGGTTGGGTATATCTTACCCAAGGGAGCTCTCCTTCTGTCTAGTCTGGGAACTTCCACTTTCTGGGATGCCTATATTATATCACCAAGTGATTCTGATTTCCCTGGGAAAAGACTCAAGCTCAGAGCAGCGCTTCTGGAAAATCCATCACAAGATTTACTGAAGAAAAAAAGTTGTTCTGAGAAATCTGGCTCACCAAAACAGGTATCAGGATATCTCCTATCCCCTCACTATCTCACTGCCAGGCCAAAATCCTCTTTTAACTTCTCCTTCCTCACACCTTGACCTGTGTAAAAGATCCAGGTCATCACTAGACTAAGAAACACTAGCCACGCCCTAGACCAGAGGACAAACAATGGCTCTAAGGGAGAAAGCATCCATCAGGCTCCTCGATAGCTTTATTCACAGCTCTGTCCATGTGACTCCTGAACACGTATAATCATTCTCACCAATACTCCCTATTTTTCACCTACTCCCAAGCAGCGATGATGCCCATGAACTTCTTTTGGAGGCAATCACTCAACTATGGCTTATAAAAACAAACAAACAAATAAACAAACAAACAAAAAAACACGCCACCTATAAAATGCTGTGTGGTTGCTTAACAGCTTCTTTTAGTTTGAGGTACTTTCCTGAGGCAACCTCCCACCAAAATCCCTGGGCCCTGTGTTTCCATGGAATCTCAAAGGTTTAACTGCTATTAACGGGCTCATGTCCGTTAACCAATTGGTACATTCCATCTATCTCTCCTGCCTTCCACTTGACAATAAATGGTGAGGCTAGACATGTAAGGAAAGGGCACAGCTTCAGCTAATTATAACAAAGAAGTTACCAAAGGCCAGTGGCCCAGCACCTCTCTGGGCATGGAGGGGCTTGAACTGCATAGATCTCTCTCAGTCAGGGAAGATCCGCTATCAAAAACTACTCTTCTGTAATACCTCTGTCTTGTTCTTCCTCAGTATTATATTTCATACTTTTAAAAAGTTAAGGCTTGGCATCTTTCTATAGAAGAAAAATAACTGGACTGTGAATATAATGCTTTAATCTTTGGACTGAATCTAGGGTCAAAAGACCTACAAGAAGATACAAGTTGATAGAAGTTAATTAAATACCACACCTCAATCCTTTTTCTCATCCACAATTCGGGGAAAGACAGACCTCCCATAGTGAGAAAATAGAAACTAGTACCCTGGTTTCTCTCCCCATTTCAACCAGATCCCTTCTCTTATCTCTTGGGAATTAGAAGTTCATCACATGGGGAACCCACAGCTGCCAGGGTTGCCACATATGGCCACAAATAAGGACTGCGCAACTCCAGATGGCATCATACAAACAGACTAAAATGTATATGCAATGCTGGGGCGTTGTTCCTGCTAGGGAAAGCCATATGGTTCATATTGATGGAGTATTTCATTTTGTGTATTTTATTGGGTTAAGGATTTACATGTATCATCTAATTTAATCTCCATCACAACATCTAGAGATAGGAACTATTACTATTTCCATTTTTCTAATAGTGAAACTTGGCCTCAAAAATTTTAACTCAAGGCTATTGAACACCAAATATTTTTTGCATAGCCTTATAACAAGGATAAATTAAATTTTTTCATCTATTTACATGTTTTGGTTGTTTATAATCTGCACCTTGAGATGATTCCGTTAGTGAAAAGAGCCCTCATTTGAACAAAAGGTCTGTGGTCCTAGTCAGTAACACAGTATCTAGCACCTCATAACCTCTCAATACATAAATGAAAGTTTCATATCTATCACTTTCTACCTGTATAACCTTGAAAAAGTATTTTCAAACATCTAGATTTGGTTACTCCATTTATAAAATAAAACAAATACTTGCGCTACCTACCGTAGAATTGGTAAAAATAATAAATGTGAAAGTGCATTATAAATTGTAAAGTCTCACACAACTGCAACAGGGCAGTAATAATGGTCATAAAGACAAAATGTCCTTTAGGAGTCAGGCTGGGCAAATTCCCAGAAGTGAGTTTATCAAGCAGTAATCTGTAATCAGAAGAGTGGCAAGGGACTGAAACTTCTGCTGACCCAACTCTCCCTCTCTTCTCCCTGCAGGCTAGTCCCTCCTGACCTTCACTTTCCAAATAGCCATATTTACTCACAGCATTGGAAAGGGTTTTCAGGTAGCCAATAAGAGTCCACCAAATCTAGAACTGATCTCATCTTCTCTGTCCAATGACTTGATGATGCACACACCTATAGATGCATCTTAATGCTGTGGTGAATATGCCTCCTCACACTGGATATACAGACAACACCCCACAGAAATACTCTGTGTTTAATCTGGAGGCAGAGAAGAATAAACTCAGTAATTTCAAAATATTTTTCATTAACAATCTTCTTGTAAACACTTCCCACCAACTTCAAAAATGCATATGCAATTATTTTCTTTTTCTCCTAGAAACACCAATATTCAAAGGCTCTCAAGAGTTATATCTCATCATGGCAATCACTTTGTAAGTTATATAGATGTCTAATCACTATGCTGTACATCTGAAATGCATATAATATTGTATGTCAACTATAATTGAAAAATTAAAAATAAGTTAATAAAACCAAAAAAGTAGGTGTATCTCAAAATATCCTGATTCCTGTCACTGTTCCCCACCCCAGATCTCCTGCCCATTGTGGCTTCTCAACATTTGAAAATATAGAACTGATTAATTATGAACTCTGTGGCTTGTCTGACCCACATCTCACCTTACTCTTTGCTCCCTTGGAATTCCATTCCATAGTAGGGGAGTATCAATTGCAGAAAATAAGGTTTCCCTGATACCCAACCTGAAGTTTCCTTTACAAGTATCATCCTATTACTTCTTTGGGCCACTCTATATAACTCCACTCCTTCACTGCCACTCTCCCTCTTCAGATATCTGTAGATTGTTATCATAGTTTTCTCTTCATTGCTACTTAGCCCAGCCATATATATTTAATTATTTTCATTTATCATCATAAATCAGTCCCTTCAACTCTTAAATCAGCTCTCTGCTCTTCTCTGGACTAGTTCCAACTCTCCCAATTCACCTCCAATAACTGATATTCCTTCTGGGAGCTCCAATTTCATTTCTATCTTCCTTAGCTCTCTTTGTCCTCTCCAGAAATGAAATGGGAAGGGACTGACATATATGTGAGGTTAAGAGTCAGGTGTATTAAATTACATACGTCTATTTTAAATTGCTCAGGCCTTTTCACAGTACATGTGAAATCCCTAATCACATAGCCCCTTTCCTGGAGTGGGAAAAAGTAGAGTGGTTACAGGGAAATAGGTCCTCCTGGCCAGCGGATCTCAACCTGTAGGTCACAACCCCTTTGGCAGTCGAACGACCCTTTCACAGGGGTCGCCTAAGGCCATCCTGAATATCAGATATTTACATTACAATTCATAACAGTAGCAACATTACAGTTATGAAGTAACAATGAAAATAATTTTATGGTTGGGTGACAACATGAGGAACTGTATTTTAAGGGCCAGAAGGTTGAGAACCACTGCTCTAGGCCTCTGCCTAGGAATGGCAGAAGCAAAATGTTAAAACATCTATAAAATAGGCTACAAAATGCGGCTGTAAGCCATATGGTGGCCTCCAGGTAGACATCTTTTCTGAGGTTTGGGCTCATGGTGCACTACCATTGGTACAGTCCCAGCAATAGCCTCTATACCTCTGCTCCAGGAATTGGTGCTATGGGGAGCTGCCTCAGACTTTGAAATACTGACCCCATTTGTGAGTTCAAAGCAACCCACATAGAAAAAAATTAGCATGTCATGTATTATAAGTCCTCTCAGGCATCCTTTTGTCCTCTCAGCCAACCCAAACCACGAGTAATTCAAAGTTATTGCTTTGTCTTGACGGGGTACTTTTCCATATTTACCCCATCCCTAGTTATGGTCCTATTCAGATTCAGGAAGCTATCTTCAGTCAGACAAATGAACTACTCTAGGCCCCTCACCACAACGGTAACAGAATACCCATCTTCTCCTCTTCCCTTCCAACAGATAACCTCATCAGCATGGTTGTGTCCCTCAAGACCAGACCACCAGCCACTTGGAAAGAATCAGGAAGAAGTAAACTGAATTGTGCCTATTTTCCCTTTGTATACTTGAAGAGCCTATGTCACAGAAGAGGTAAATGTCTTTTCTATAAATCACAGCATATATAAAAAGATTAAATCCATTGCCTCAAACATGATAAATAGTAAAATCAATCCAAGTGTGAGAACCTAAGCTTAAATTTTCAAACAAGAAAATGAATGAAATCATAATGATATAAGTTGCCCCAAACACAAAACATGATATGCAGGGTGTGTCCATTCCCTGTGCTTTAATGTCATCATGGCTTCTGTGGTTTATACATGCAACATTCTCTTTTAGTGCCTAATGTTTTTTTAATGGATATAAAAATGACTTCTCTATGAATGTGGACTTTTCCACTTTCAAGTCTATGAGCATCTCTAGAGATTTCCCATCACCTCTTGTTAAATGACCATAGGTTCTAGCAGTCTAGATCCATGACTGATCCACTGCTGCTGGGAAGGTCTTACAATGGAGACTATATCTGAATGAGGCTGTCGTAAAACAAGAGGCTAGTCCTGCATGGCCAGATGCCTAACTGAAGACAGTATACGTCTCAGAGCAGGAGAGTCCAGCCTTTTCCAAGTGTGATCACCACAAGGCCCATAGTGCTTTTCAATAAGCTGGCTGTCTCTCCGGAGGTCATGGGGAGCTCATCCAGTTACACTTAGTGTCTTATTTGTTCCCATCAATTATCATTTGATCCAAATCCTGCTGAAAAATGCTTGGCGAAAATTTCTAGCTTTTTAATGGCAGAATCCTGGCTCTTTCTCAAACAGGATTGCTAGATGTGTCAAATGATGCATAAGGGCTTGGTCCGGTTGCCAAATGGACTGTGCTGCTGAGGGAGGACTTGGGGTGCTCACAATGCTTCCCTACTGTCAGTACCAGAGCAGCTCTTAAAGCACACTCCTCTCTACATGAAACTCCCCCACTCAGCAGCTTCATCTCTTATCTAAGGCTCGACTAGAGTATATTCTTCAAATGCATTACACATGTGACACTTCAGAGACACCCACTAATAACTTCATGCAATCTGTCTGTTTGTATTAGGCAAGATCAGGACCACAGAAAGACCCCTTTTACCTGTCACCAACATCTAACAACAGGTGATCTAGACTGCTAGGGCCTGTGGTCACTTAACAAGAGGTGATGGGAAAGCTTTAGAGATCCTCATAGACATGAAAGCAGGAAAGTGGGGGGGAAATCCACATTCCCAGAGAAGTCATTTTTATATCCATTACAAAAACATTAGGCACTAAAAGAGAATGTTGCATGTGTAACCCACAGAAGCCACAATGACATTCAAGCACAGCTGTTCTTTACAAAAGTTTCTGTGGTGAGACCACAGTATTGGTCTCCTAACTCATCAGACCCGATCTCTTACTATGGATTAATATATATTCCAGCATTGAGTAGAAAGGGGTCATTTTAGATGCCAATGCCATGAATGTTAATGCTGAAATATGCATCCAAACTCTGTTTTGCTTGAGGACCATGTATCAGTATGTTTACTGTGCAATGACTGAGGAACCTCAGCTTTTGAATATCCCTGCTGATAGAGGATGATTGCATGTATGTGGGAGTATGTGTGTTTGGGGCAAGCATAGAGATACTTGTAGCTCTACAATGAGCTTTTTTCAATGCTTTCCACCCAATTAATACTAGACATTAGTAACCAGTGGAGCATACGAATTTCATTTCTTTCTGACGATGAGGATGAGATAAAAGATGCTGGGTTTGCTCAAAGGAATTAGTGTAGGCTTTTAAAAGGCATGGTTTCTTTTCTGTGCTTTCTTATTCATTTCCATTGTCTATTTTATTTATGAGTCTTTCCCCAGTGGTCTTATAAGAGAAATATCCATTCAAAACCACCTGATTTTCCAGTTAAGGATACTATGGGAAGAGATAGAAGTAATTGCCTACACACACACACACACACACACACACACACACATATATACACACACAACCAACTCAGTGAATGTGGGCAGAAAATGAGAGAGTAAATGGAACAGAAACCTCATTTCAGGAGTCCCCAGCAGAGAGATCTGCAGTGAAACAGGCCTGCCAGAGACCGCCATTCAGAGCCGCTGCTGCAGACATTCAAGCTAAGAATTGGAGGGAAGAAAGGGGGCAGGGGAAGAGAGGGAAATCAACTATTATCTCTCCCTGACTTCACAGTGACTCCCCAAAGGAAGACAATCTTGGCAACTTCAGTCCCTCTCTTCGCATCTTCCTTCTGTCCCCTGTCCCTTAGTTCCTCTAGGATTCTCCCACTGACATCTGAGAGGAAGAACATGAGTTTCAGAGTAGGTAGCAGACTGGGGTTGGGGAGGATGGAGTAGAATGAATTCATGAAGAAGAGGCAATACCTAGGTAACCCAACATTTGAAGGAAACAGCTGGGTGGAATTCAATAATATGATGAGGAATTCTACATTCCCTGAGAAAGTATACTACATTACCCAAACCGGTGGTAGCCAAGAAGAGGAACAAGAGGAAGGGAAGATGGGCAATAGTTTTGAGATCTAGAACTAAACTTGAAACATGCAAGCAATAGGTTCATTTCAACTGTCCCAGGGACCCCCAAAGAAGGGCATCCAATTTTAGTTGGGATCCTGTGTAAGTCAGAAGGAGGCATTCTGCCAAGAGCAGAAAACTTTTTCCCCAATTTGGTTGCTGAAGAGGAACGAAGACCCTTAGGGAAAGACTGCCTTCATGGGGAGAGTGGGGGGAAAAATATGGTCTAGCAAGGGGGAGAGGTTTGCAGAAGGGGTAAAGGGGGTTAAGAACCAAGGTCAGAGGTTTTGGAAAAGGGAGTTAATTGACAGTAGTTCCAAACTGATGTGTCTAAAAAAAAAAACAAATCCCGACAAACTCAGGCGGGAGCTGCTCACCCATCCTGAAGATCTGAAAGAGAAGGCGGGGCTGAGAGGCGCGGATCGCTGCTGACAGCTTTCCCTCTCTGCCCACTTCCGACGCCTTCTTCTCAGGCATCAGGCGGATCCTCAGCCGCCCTTCGCCATGGCGAATCCACCAGCTGAACAGCTCACTGAGGTTGAACTGGAGCAGCTCTGCAGTCGCCTCCTCTGGGGGCCCGACACAGCCCTCAAGAATCGCCTCCTCTCCCAACTCTAGCACCAGCTGCTTGGCCCGCCGTAGCTTGCGAACCGAGCCGCCCTTCAGCACCCTGGACAGCGTCCGTGCCGGGGCTGGCGAGCTGGCTCCCGCGGTTCTAACTCCGGGGGGTGGCCCCACTAGCCTAAGCAATGGGGCGCAATCTAGAGCCAGCGAGCTGCGCGCCTCCAGCCGGCTAGCCTTTGGCTGCGAGGGGGAGGATGGCGGCGGCAGCAGCAGCTCCCGGGCATAGACGCGGAAGAGCGAGGGCACCACGAAGTCCACCGCTAGGCTCTTCCTCTGCAGGCGCGAGTAGCTAAGCGGCTCCCGCGGCTGCAGCGCAGACCCCATGGCCAGTGAGCCCACGCTCTGGTTGGTCCCGGTCTCCGTCCCAGGGCCAGAGGCTGCCGCTGAAAGCAGAGGCAGCAGCAGCCATAAGAGTCCTATGGCTCCCATCCCGCCAGAAAGGTTATTTATATTAGGCTCCCGACTCTCCAGAATCCAGCCTCGCCCTTCTCTTCCCAACTGAGAAGAGGCTCCAAACAGTCCTTGGTCCTGAAGGCTCCTTCCACCTGATTTCTATGGAATTATGCGTGCACTCGGTTCTCTCGCTTTCCTCCCACTGCACGGAGGCCAGCAGGAGTCTCAATAAAACGGGGCTGAAAGCTCAGGGACGTGTCAAGAAACCCTGAAGTGCACTGGGCTTAGCAGCCGAGACCCTGTGCCTCTTTTGTGACGCGTCCCCGCGCCCCGTGTCTGTAGCTCGCTGCCCTCTGGAAGGAGAGAAACTACTATGGTTGAAGGTAGGTGGCAATTGGGTACTGTCCTCTCCTGCCTCCCATGGCCTGATCTGTGGTCTGTCCGCTCTCGACTGGCCTCCAAAACTCAACTTTCCAGCTGGATACAGTGGCTCCGAGCTGTTGTCTGCTGTCCTGGACGGCTGCTGCACACCTTTGGGCTCCTCCGAGCCTCACGCCCCTTGAAGGAAGGGGAGGAAGGGGTGGCGATGGCGGAGACTGCTTTCTCCTGCACCCTCCTGCGACCCTCCGGAGCAGGAAGTCTTTGGATTGCACCGCTCGCTAAACTTCTAGGCTTGAATTGAGCCCCCGCTGTGAAGCGGAGGCTCAAGCCTCCACAGCGCAAGTTTGAAGCAGCATCCTTGCTCTCCTCCCGCGTCTCTTCTCAGAGTTCTCAGGCACTACCAAAGCACCCCAGCGGCAGCAGCAGAATGAAAGCAGTCAGGGCAGGAGAGCCTGAAATCTTGCTGCCCCGTTCTCACCCATCGGCAGCCTCCGCAGCTTCGGATAGGCTGGCCGGAGGGCGGCTGGAAGGTGCCGCGTTGCCCCGTGACCCTCCGGACAGCGGCAGCGCCGGGAGGTGCCAGCTGCTACTGCCGCTGCT
>NW_005371933.1:2256534-2262486 GCF_000412655.1 Myotis brandtii | reverse complement strand
GAGCGCCCGGGAGGGGGCGGGACGCGGAGGGGGCGGGACTCAAAAGCTTACTCCCCCGCCGGGGCCAGACCTACGCAGGCCTGCCCCGGCCTGCTCGCATCCGCCAACCAATGGCGTGGCGGGTGTCGGCTCTTATGCAAATCTGCAGAGGCCTGGGCATTCATTGAGAAAAGCACAAAGCTCACCCCACCCTCCCTCCACCGCTCTCTCCTCTCCTTTCCCCCTCCTCCAGATTCCCTTCCCTATTTCTCTGCTGTGTGAACAGGAGCTTGTTTTAGATAAATGGGAGGATGGAAGAGGCATTTGTAATCAAGCACTCTCTCTAATTATGCATTTAAGAGATTAAACGGGTCCGACTTCGGAAAATGAGGTATTGGAATAAAACTGGAGGCCAGGGTTAGGAAGGAGGGGAAGAAGAGGCAGGGTGACATAGCCAAATGCCAGGACAGCTCGGATTAGGACCCTGAGAGACTCTTCTCTGACGCTTCTATTATTTGAATGTATTCCTGGGAACCTTGTGATGGGCCATCCACACAGGGAGAGTTGGCAGGGCTGTAGGTGGGAGTGGGAGTAATCTCCCGGATTTCTTCAACTACAATAAATACTTTTCAGACCTGCCAGTTCCCCCTCCCCACCTCCCCCCACCCACTCAGAATAGTGCTTACATGTGTCACCTCCTTCAGTTTCCGCAAGGTAAATATTTTAAATTCCAGTTTGGGAGACGAGGTTGGAGACGAGGAACTGAGTCATAGAAATCTTAATTGATTTTCCTTGGATCACATAGTTATACATGCTTCCCAAGTCCTTACTCATGTGCTCTTAACTACTGCTCTGCCATACCACCTCCACCCCACCCCTTTAAGAAACAGGCCAAAAAGATCTAGGGGTGACTTAGCTGGAAGGAATAATGATCTGAGACTCTTGCTGTCAGCCTTGAGAGTTCAGAAACGCAGACCTTTCGTTATTCACCTGTAACGTAAGGACTGCACCTCTGGTCTCCTTCCCTTCATCTCTCTCCCAGCTGCCAACACAGAACTCAGATAATGGCTGTGTTTACAAGTGGTTCACTAGAACCAGAGACAAAACAACAGTCTTTGGTTCACATAAATTCCTCTGTTCCTTCTTAAAGGTTGATTGTCAGGCCTCTTGCTAACTGTGGGAGTTAAAAATAAGGCAAGATCCTCCCTTGAGGAGCTCACAGCCTAGGAGGTAGCAGAGGCGTTTCCTAGTGGAATCAGAGCACAGAATAGAGTTGAATCTCCCTCAACGAGCTGCAAAAGACGGTAGTAACTTGCCCACTGCCCCACAGGAAGTGGTGGCCAAGCAGGGCCCCTGTTCTCCCAGGCTGCGCTCTTTCCAGCATTGTGCTATTGCCTTTGGCAGCTGAAAGACTAAATATATTTTTTTCTAGGAATGACTTGCTTTCTGCTCTATGTTTGGCAACTCTCTTAATTTGATAGGCAACTGGCCTCTCTCTAGAACCCAAACTGGGTACACTGACTCTACAAGCTTAAGGGCAAAGATTGATTTGCTCTAAGGAAAAGAAAATATGCTCCTACACAGGTGGAGGAAGGCATGGCGGTAGAAGAGAAAGAGAAGAGGAAGGAAAGGATATTGATGTTCATACTTTCCTAGTACGTGAAAATATAGATTTAAATTTTCATCAAATTTTGTTGGCATTCACACTGATGAAAGAATAATTTTCAATTTAAAATGTTATAAAGATTAAAATGTAGGCCCTTTCACTCCCCACTCCCTTATTTTCTATATAATTCTTGTCCTAAGTCAAATTGACTCCAGTAATTTGTCAATAACTATGAATTGTCTGCTACAATCAATGGCCACTAGAGGGCTACAGAGACTAGAAACTTCAGATGAGCCATGATGGCTTTTACATTCTCTGGGATAATGTCCTGGGCTGGACCATTCATTGCCTTTGCACCTAGTAAACACAGGGGTCTTGATTAATTCTCATACTTTTCTAAATTCTCTCAAATTTCTCCCAATAAAATACAAGTGCTTCTTCCTGTGGATTAAATCACATCAAATCTCAAAAAAGTTCCCTTTTCATTCATTTTAAAAAGGATACAGGAATGAACATTAATAGAGTCTATCTGACATTATACATATGCACCAGTAAAAGAGAGAGAGAGAGAGAGAGAGAAGCCTTTGGGGGAAAAGTATATATTATTATTTCCATTACAGAGACAAAACAGTTAGGGCTCAGAGAGGCAAAATAATCTGCCCAAGGTCAAATATGTAAATAACATAGTTGGAATTCAAACCAGTGATTCTTTTCTTCCAACATTTACACATCCTGCTAGAACAAATTAGGTGTTTTCCTCATGTTGATAGCTATAATTTTGAGAGTTCTATCCTATATCATTGCCATCTAGAAGATGGGAGATGAGATAGTGTAGTTACAAGCAAGTGGAGGAAATAGAGATTGAAAGATTAAAAGTGTGAGAAAAAGTGATAGCTAACAGGTTTTTTACAGTTATTATGAACCAGCATGTTTCAAAATAATTATCATGCATTATCTCATTTAATATTCATAATAACACTATGAGGATAAGTAATACTATCTCTATTTTACAGACCACAAATTGAAGTTCAGAGAGGGTAACTTCCCAACAATAAGATTACATAGGTAACAAGATTTGTTAAACCTGGATAGCTGACTAAGAATTACATGCTCTCAAATGAGATCAAGGAAGAAAGCAACAATTACCTGGAAACAAATGAAAATGAACACACAACAACCCCAAACCTATGGGACACAGTGAAAACAGTCCTGAGATGGAAATCCAGAGCTTTAAAGGTCTACCTCAAGAAGTAAGAAAAATCTCAAACAATCTAACCCTATACTAAAAGAACTAGAAAAAAAAGAGTATGTAGAAGGAAGGAAATAATAATGGTGAGAGCAGAAATAAATGACATAGAGACTAAAACAGCAATGCAAAAAAATCAATAAAACCAAGAAAACAAGAATGACGAACTTTTAGCCAGACTCATCAAGAAACAAAGAGGACCCAAATAAATAAAATCAAAAATGAAAGAGGGGAAGTAACAACTGATATCATAGAAATACAAAGGATAGTAAGAAAATACTCTGAACTACATGCCAACAAATTGGACAACCTTAGTGAAATGGACAAATTCCTAGAAACACACAATCTTCCAAAACTCAATCAGGAAGAATAAAAAAACCTGAATAGACTGATAACAACTAATAAAATTGAAGCAGCAATTTAAAAATTTAAAAAAAATAAAAATACCAAACAAGTAAAAGCCCTAGAGTGGATGGCTTCACAAGTGAATTTTAACAAACATTCAAAGAAAATCTAACACCTATCCTTCTCAAACTATTCCAAAAAATTCAAAAGGAAGGAAGACTTCTAAGCTCTTTATACAAGGACAGCATTATCCTAATTCCAAAACCAGGTAAAGACACTACAAAAAAAGAATATTATAGGCAAATATCCCTGATGAATACAGACGCTAACATCCTCTACAAAATATTAGAAAATCGGGTCCAGCAATTCATTACAAATATCATACACCATAACCAAGTGGGATTTATTCTAGGGTTGCAAGGTTGGTACAATATTCACAAATCAAGAAATATGTTACATCACATAAACAAAATGAAAGATAAAAATCACATGATCATATGAATAGATGTAGAAAAAGCATTCAATAAAAGTGAGCACCCATTTTCTATAAAATCTCTCACCAAAATGGGAATACAGGAGTCATACCGCAACATAATAAAGACCATATGTGAAAAACCTACAGCCAACATCATACTCAATGGGCAAAAACTAAGACTGTTTTCCCTTAAGATCAGGAACAAGACAGGGATGTCCGCTTTCAACACTCTTATTCAACACTAGAGGCCCGGTGTACAAAATTCATGCACGGGGGAGGGGGCATCCCTCAGCCAGGCCTGCACACTCTTGCAATCCGGGACCCCTCAGGTAGGGTCCCTAGGCCTGGCCAGTGATCAGGGAATATCGGGGCTTTCCTTCCCCCAGCTGCCAGCAGCTGGCCCCGCCTCCACTGCTGCCTCTGCTTGCCATCTGTGCGGTGCTGCCCGCCCCCCTCCCCTGCCACTGGTCACCTCCCTCTGTGGGCGACAGGCATGGGGTGCAATCGCTTGGCTGGCCTGGGCCTCCCTCTGCAGGGCAATCACTGGCCGGCCCTGCACACCTGCCACAGCATCGCTGGCTAGTGGCCTGGGCCTCCCTCTTTGGGGTGATTGATTGCGGGGCTGCGAGATCCATTGCCCAGCTGAGGGAGGCCCCGCCCACCCGCCTCAGTGCTGCTGGCTGGGTAGCCTGGGCCCCCTCTGTAGGGCAATGGTGGGGCCCCCAGACCAATCACCTTGCATCTGCCTTGGCAGGCCTGGCCTGGCACCAGTGTGTGTCATAGCATGGTCATCCAGAAGGTTGTCCAGACGGTCGTTCTGCTGTTCAGTTGTTCGGTCAATTTGCATATTACTATTTTATTATTATAGATTCAGTAGAATATGGATCTTGATTTTCCTTTTGTTTAAAATTTATAATAATCACTAAAGTTAGTGATATGTTTAATATGCTTACTGTATTTGGTATGTTATGCAAATTGAATTGAATTATTGCCTCTATATCCAGGTATCATGAATGCATCATTTAGATTAGACTATGGATGAATCTTTGTATGTTTCAGAAAGATTTCTTCAAATATGTCAAATAAGACACATTATTCCTTTAACCATGAACATAGAATGATTACATTCCAGGGGAATGTCAGACAGTATTATCTCAAACTCCTCATAGTTTGGTGTCTATCAGTGGCTCAATTTAGGGAGCTATATATGTGAGGAATTGCCTTAGGTATAAACACTCCATTTATTTATCTACATCAAGCATTAAAAAGAACATAAAATACATGAAAAGGAACCAGTCAGAAACAAAGAATACAACATCTGAAATGAAGAATACATTAGAAGGAAATAAGAGCAGGTTAGGAGAAACAGAGGATTGAATCAGTGATTTAGAGACAAGATAACAGAAAACATTCAAGCAGAGCAACAAAAAGAAAAAAGAATTTTTTAAAAATGAGGAAAGTCTAAGGGACCTGTCGGACAACATCATGCATAACAAAATCTACATCATAGGGGTACCAGAACCTGTTTGAAGAAATAATGGCTGAAAAATTCCCTAATCTGGTGAAGGAAAATGACATACCTCCTCAGGAAGCACAGAGAGTTCCAATCAAGATGAACCTGAAGAGGCCCACACCAAGACACATCATAATTAAATTGGAAAGGTTAAAGATAAAGAGAAAATGTTAAGAGCAGCAAGCGAAAGACAGTTACCTACAAGGGAGCTCTCACAAGGCTGTCAGCTGATTTCTCAGCAGAAGAACTTCAGGCTAGAAGAGATTAGAATGAAATATTCAAAGTGATAAATAACAAGGACCTACAACCAAAATTACTCTACCCAGCAAGACTACTATTTAAAATTGAAGGCAAAATAAAGAGCTTTCCAGATAAGAAAAAGCTATTGAAGTTTGTTACCACCAAACCAGTAGTACAAGAAATATTAATGGGTCTTCTTTAAGAATAAGAAAAGAAAAAATTAGAACATAGATGTAAAGAATACAATGGTAATAAATTAGTACCTATTAATATTTACTTTAAATGTAAACGGATTAAGTGCTCCAGTGAAAAGAATGGGTAGCTGAATAGATAAGAAAATATGACCCACATATATGCTGTCTACAAGAGACCCAGCTCAGAATGAAAGATATACACAGATTTAAAGTAAAGGGATAGATGAATATATATGTTTTTTTAAAAAATATATTTTTATTGATTTCAGAGAGGAAGGGAGAGAGAGATAGAAACATCAATGATGAGAGAGAATCATTGATCAACTGCCTCCTGCATGCCTCACACTGGGGATC
>NW_005371933.1:2250010-2256324 GCF_000412655.1 Myotis brandtii | reverse complement strand
CCTCCCTCTGTGGGCGACAGGCATGGGGTGCAATCGCTTGGCTGGCCTGGGCCTCCCTCTGCAGGGCAATCACTGGCCGGCCCTGCACACCTGCCACAGCATCGCTGGCTAGTGGCCTGGGCCTCCCTCTTTGGGGTGATTGATTGCGGGGCTGCGAGATCCATTGCCCAGCTGAGGGAGGCCCCGCCCACCCGCCTCAGTGCTGCTGGCTGGGTAGCCTGGGCCCCCTCTGTAGGGCAATGGTGGGGCCCCCAGACCAATCACCTTGCATCTGCCTTGGCAGGCCTGGCCTGGCACCAGTGTGTGTCATAGCATGGTCATCCAGAAGGTTGTCTGGACTGTCGTTCTGCTGTTCAGTTGTTCGGTTGATTTGCATATTATGCTTTTATTATTATAAATAGTACTAGAAGTCCTAGCCACAGCAATCAGACAAAAAAACAAACATCCAAATTGGAAAGGAAGAAGTAGAACTGTCATTTACTATCCCATTTATTAGTGCAACAACAAAAAATAAGATACTTAGGAATAAACTTAACCAAGGAGGTAAAAGACCTGTACTCAGAAACCTATACGACATTTTAAAAAGAAGTAGAGGAAGATACAAACAAGCAGAAGCATATACTGTGTTCATGGACTGGAAGAAATAACATCATTAAAATGTCCATACTACTCAAAGCAATATATAGATTCAATACAATTCCTATTAAAATACCAATGGCATATTTCACAGACTTAGAACAAATATTCCAAAAATTTATATGGAAATAGAAAAGACCCCAAATAGCCTCAGCGATCTTAAGAAAGAAGAATAAAACTGGAGGGATCACAATACCGGATATCAAATTATACCATGAAGCCATTGTAATCAAAACAGCATGGCACAGACAATACGGTGGTGAAGGCCTAGGATGGGGCTGGAACCGGGTGGAGGGAGGCAATGAGGGGAGGGGGAAGAGGGACATCTGTAACAATCTCAACAATAAAGATTTTTTTTAAAAAATAAAATAAATAAAAACAGCATGGTACTAGCACAAAAATAGGCATATAGATCAATGCAACAGAACAAAGAACCCAGAAATCAACCCACACTTTATGGTCAATTAATATTAGACAAAAGAGGCAAGAGCATATGATGGAGTAAAAACAGTCTTTTTAATAAATGACATAGAAGAAAATAGTCAGGTACATTTTAAAAAATGAAACTAGACCACCAACCTATACCATACACAAAAATAAACTCAAAATGGATAAAGACTGAAATGTAAGTCATCTATATATATAAAACCCTAATATGCAAATAGACCGAACAGCAGAACAACCTAACAACCGGTTGCTATGATGCGCGCTGACCACCAGGGGGCACACGCAGAACATGATGGGTGTCAGCAGCAGGCAGAACACGGAACATGGCGGGCATCGGCCGTGGCGGGATGGTGGAGCGGGTGAGTGGGGGTGCCAGACCAAGGCAGGGTGCCAGTGGCTGTCATGGGGGTAAGCCTTTGGTGGTTACTGAAAATTCTTTGCTCCCATGTGCCACAGTCCCACCTGGCACTTGCACCTGCTGCCAGCGCTGGCCCCGCTCACACTCACTGTTGGTGCCGGAGCTGCCGCTCGCACCCACTGCCAGCACTGGCCCCATACACACCCACCCTGCTCATACCTGCAGCTGGCACCAGAGCCGCCACTCGCACCCACTGCCAGTGCCTGGTGCCGGTCCCGATCACTCAGCACCATCAGCGGATGTGAGTGGCAGCTGCCGGCCCTGATCACCTGAGGGCTTCTCCACCTCCCCCTGCTCCTGAGGGGCAATCGAGGCAGCAGCCGCTGCTCACACCCACTGCTGGCGCTGGCCCCAATCACTCCGTGCCATCAATGGGTGTAAGTGGTCTGGCACCGTCAGTGCGTGGGAGCAGTGGCGGCAGGGGCGGAGCTGCTGGCAGACAGGGGACTGGGGGCCATGGCGGGAGGGGCTGGGCAGGGGCGCAGAGGATGGGCCAAGACCTGCCCCTGTGCCTATCGCAGTCTCGCGGCCCACAGTTCCTTTCAACGTGCACAAATTTGTGCACTGGACCCCTAGTGTATAAATATTCATAGCAGCTTTATTTGTATTAGCCAAAAACAGGAAACAATCCAAAAGACTATCAACAGGTGAGTAGATAAACAATCATGTATATTTGTACAATGGAATACTATAGAACAATAAAAAAGGAATGAACTAGTGATAGATGCAACAGGATGGATGAATCTCAAATAATTATTCTGAGTGAGAGAAACCAGACCAAAAAAGAGTACATGTTATATTATTTCATTCATGTAAACTAGAAAAATGAAAGCTAATCTGTAATGACAGAAAACAGATCAGTGGTTGCCTAGGGCAGTGGTCAGCAAACTGCAGCTCGTGAGCCACATGCAACTCTTTGGCCCCTTGAGTGTGGCTCTTCCACAAAATACCATGTGCAGGCGCGCATGTACAGTGCGATTGAAACTTTGT
The DNA here is from genome assembly GCF_000412655.1 of Myotis brandtii. Lineage (NCBI taxonomy): Eukaryota > Metazoa > Chordata > Mammalia > Chiroptera > Vespertilionidae > Myotis > Myotis brandtii. Next base: position 2,253,833 of record NW_005371933.1, on the reverse strand, counting down.
GGCCCATGCACAGAAGTCGGTATTTTGTGGAAGAGCCACACTCAAGGGGCCAAAGAGCTGCATGTGGCTCGCGAGCCGCAGTTTGCTGACCACGGGCCTAGGGGGTAGGAGGATAAGGAGAGGAAAGAGGGAGGATTTCATGCAAAGGAGCACAAGGAAACTCTTCAGGGTGTTGGACATGTTCAATATCTGACTTGTGGTGACACTTCACAAGTGTATACATGTGCCAAAATTTACCAAATTTTACACTTTAATATATGCGTTTTATGTCAAGAAAAGAAAAAGAAGGAAAAGAGAAAGAGGAGCAAGAAAAGAGAGGAAGGAGGAGAAAGATAAAAAAAGGCAAGAGAAAGACCAGTAGGTTGAACTGAAGCTAGACATCCGATCTAATAAAGAGGGAATGTGCTAACTGAACCTCACATCGTTGCAAAGATGGCAGCGCCCATAGGCCAAAGGTGGAAATATGCTAATTGACTGTCCCGCCCTCAAAGATGGCGGCGCCCACAGCCAATAAGGAGGGAATATGCTAATTGACTGCCCCACCCTCAAAGATGGCGGCGCCCACAGCCACAAGATGGCGGTGCCCCGTCCCCTCAGCCCCCCAGCCTCCCAGGGCCAGCCCGAGGCACAGGCAAACCTTGGATGGTGGCTGCCCAGCCGCCCAGGGCCGGGCAGAGGTGTGATGGGGCGTCGCCTTCCCCTGATCGCGAGGTTGCCTCCCACCCCTGAAGGCTCCTGGACTGTGAGAGGGGGCAGGACGGGCTGAGGGACCCTCCTCAAGTGCATAAATTTTCATGCACCGGGCCTCTAGTTAAAATATATTTACTGCTAAGACGTTTGGAAACCCACAACCTGAGTAGCTTACCCTGACCCAAGAGGAGGAATTGGGACTCAGAAGAAACATTCAAATGAACTATGGATTTGTGTTCAGGAAACTGGGTTTTAATCACAATCTTGCTCCTCAGAGGCTCTATGATTGGGAAAACCCTTGATTTTTCTAGGCTTAGGTATCAAATTAAAAGAAGGACTGGGGCCCAGCCTGTGTGGCTCAGTTAGTTTTATATTGTCCCATGCACCAGGATATAGTGGGTTTGATTCCCATTTAAGGCACATGCCTGGACTGCAGGCTCAATCGCCAGTAGAGGGCGTGCAGGAGGCAACAAATCAATGTTTCTCTCTCTCCTTCTGTTTTCATCTCTCTGAAATCAGTAAAAACTTTTTTTTTTTTTTCAAAAGGACCAGGTATAGACTTTAAGACACATGCCCAACTGTGAGATTCTCCAAGTGGCCAAAAACCTCATCCAAGACTGGAGACCAGAGTTGACAGGTTCTAGAAGGAGATTATAACTTCCATGAGAACCAGGAAAAGAACCTGGATTTAATGCTGGGCAGAGGGAAAACTAAACAAAGATTTCTTTTAAAAAATGATATGTCTGCCATTAGATAAGCCTGAGCTCTGAATCGATAGCCTGCAATTGCTGACCAGTCAAGCATAAGATATCTTCTAATAATCATCATGCTAAGAAGAAAGTGGTTATAGTTGTGAATTCACCCATTATTTATTAGGTACCTACTGTGTACTTGGCTTTGCATGAGGTGCTAATGAGAGATGCTGTAGTGAATAAAAAATAGGACTCCTACCATCATGAGGCCTTGATGAAAGTAAAGAACCCAGGATACAAAACTGAATAACCAGTTAACTCACATGATATTTTGAATTTAGTTAAAAAAAGGACTGCCGCTTGCGTCTATAGACGCTTATGGCTTACAAATGGTTAATGACTAGCTACAAGTAAGCAAAAATTACAAATATGAAAAATAAACTGTAGGGAAACATTGAAAAATAGACTTCTTGGGGTGGCAGAATTATGGGTGCTTTTTTCTTTCTATGAATAACTGTTAGTGGTTTTGTATAATAAATAATGATAGAATTTGACTCCTATAATAATAGAATTTGATAAAGAAAGTACATCAGTAAAGATATCCAGGTTATGTTGTAATAATAAACAAACAAAACCCAAATTTCAGTAACTTAAAAATAATGAAATATATTCTTCTGATAGTCCATGCCCATTTCAGGTGAGCAGAGGACTATAACCATCATCTAGGAACCCGGGCTGATGGATCAGCCACTAGTGTGAACTCGGAGGGTCTGGCACCCATTAAATACTCCAGCCTGGAAATGGCACATGTTATTTCCATTCACAACTCTGGCTGTAAATATTCATATGGTCCTAACCTTTCATGAGGGAGTCCACAAGGTAGACAGAAACATCTAGCAACAGCTTTACTGATTCCCAAGGGAGAAAACATGGGAGTGTTGCATTAGATGACTTAAACCAGGAGGGTTCTAGAAGACTGAAGTTACCCAGACAAAAATGACCTTAATTCCCCTGGGATCTACAGCCAAATGGGGAGCCCAGCCACCACCAGATACCACAGCCTCTCAATCAGTGCATATGTCATCATGAAAACAATGAAAGAGCTCACTCCATTTTCATCCTCCCCATGTGTGGTATGAGGCCACACAGTCACAGAAAAAGCCCTTCTCAAACACCAGAGAGTGACAGCTCTCTCCTGGAAACTATAACAATCTCACATTTACTGAAAAGAGAAGAAATGAGAAAGATCAAAGCAAATATTAAACCACTATGTGTTTCACAACAATGCCTGGCTTTGCCAAAGCAGGTACATTAGGGGAAAAAGAACATCAGCTATTACTGTAACTAGCACCTGTTGATCTTATCACCTGCTGCTATCCTAATATTTTTCTCTCTTTTCAAATATCCTTTTTGGCTGAGGAACATTGAAATAAACTTTCGGGGTGATTTGTTTATCAATATAGTCTTCTTGAAAAGCCTTCTAAAGAGCTCCAAACCAACACATAATATCCATTCCATTTAGTTCTTTCTGATTTTCAGCCAATACAGGTTAGTGCACTGGCCTGTGACTTTTACTGGCATCAAGGAGAAGGCTTTGGTATCTTAGAGCCTAGTCATGTCTATATGATGAATCAGATTGACTATAGGCAAATCAATCTCTGAGCAATAGATTACATCTAACTGACCTGCTTCAGTTGTCTTAATGATCAAAATAACAGGCAGTTCCCACTAGCCAGTCCGATCTGATCCATCATTTCACATATGTGTTGTCCTGCCTAGTCTTCTAATCCTGCCTTCCTTTCTTATCCAGACCCAGAGCTGACTGCACTCCCTTGATTGAGCCCTACCTAGTTCAGGCACCAATCTTGTTTCTACTTAGGAAGAATTAAGATCAGAAGGCTCAGCATCAGTTGACTCGCATACTAAACATCCTCTTACTTTGAATCCTGTTTCAATAACTGCTATTTTTAAGGGCTGGGCTTAGCCTTGTTTTTATAGCACCCTCTCTCCAGACATTACCCTCTCTCTGAAGTCTCTTCTCCACAGACTGGCTTCCCTGGGCTGCAATTCATTGTAAGCCTAGTTGCATATATACTGACTAGAGGCCCGGTGCACAAAAATTTGTGCACTCAGGGGGGTCCCTCAGCCCGGCCTATGCCCTCTTGCAGTCTGGGACCCCTCGGAGGATGTCCACCTGCTGGCTTAGGCCCATTCCCTGGGGTATCAGGCCCCAGCTGGCACTCAGACATCCCTCTGGCAGCCCGGCAGCCCTCGGGGGATGTCCACTTGCCAGCGGGGAGTAGGCCTAAGCTGCAGTCAGACATCCTTAGCGCTGCTGAGGAGGTGGGAGAGGCTCCCACCACCACTGCTGTACTGGCAGCCATCAGCCTGGCTTGTGGCTGAGCAGAGCTCCCCCTGTGGGAGCGCACTGACTACCAGTG
>NW_005371933.1:2221050-2249387 GCF_000412655.1 Myotis brandtii | reverse complement strand
AAGCCTCCTGCTCGCTCCAGCTCCGTGGCCATGGCCGGCTGAAAGCAGGTATCTGGGGTTTATTTATCTTCTATAATTGAAACTTTGTTGCTTTGAGTGGAGCTTAGAGCTGGCCGTGGCAGGGGGGAAGCTTGGCTTCCTCCATCATTGGGGCAACCAAGTCTCCTGCTTGCCCCAGCTCCGTGGCTGCCGGCTGCCATCTTGGTTGGGTTATTTGCATATAGTCGCTCTGATTGGCTGGTGGGCATGGCTTAAGGCGTAGCGAAGGTACAGTCAATTAGCATGTTTGTCTTTTATTAGTGTAGATTCCTAGTCCTCTTCCTCAGGGATGTGAATTAAAGATTCCCATCTTTCCTTTCTGCCTTCTTCTAATTGGGTCCACAGCCAAGAGGGAGCATCACTAATTACCATGGGACACAGGGCATGGCCATGGCTGATTAGACCAGAGTCAAACACTTACATAACTCTAGAGAGACCAATCCCTACACTAGGTTGAGCCCATCAGCCTCCCTCTCCAAAATTTGAACTAGGAATCAAAGAGACTGTGTGGAACTAATATCTGAGTCATATTTACAGTTGGGTACCAGAATGCCCTCTTCCCTGAGGACTGATGGTTTCCATCAGATCTTTGACCTTACACATGAATTCCTCACTTTGGGGATAAACTTTGACAAGCTGAGAACTTGCCCTTTCCCTCTCACTGGTCCTTCATGACACCCTGCAGAAGTCCTACGTAGACACTGTTCTCTAATCTCAGGAGTATGTGACTCCAGCACTGCTTAGCTTGCTATCCAGGACTGGTTTGGTTTGTCCCATAAGACAAACCAAGTTTGAGAGTCCTCTGCTTTCACTTCTGTGCTGACTGTGAACTGAGAACCCAAGTGCATTGGCCATCACTGGAGAAACCTATGTCCATAAGGACCATATGTTCAAAGCCATAAACCTGGATATGTAGTCTGATATGATTTCTGTGTATAGAAGGTTTCCACAGGGGAGGCAATTTGGATGCTGCAATGTTCATATTTTGCAGATATTTCAAGGATTTGTGAGAAATAAAGTTACATCATGCTGATTCAAAGCATTCAGCATGCAAGGTTATAATACCTGGGACCAATACTTGAACCCCCAGCATATGACAGCAGTCCTATAGACAAGGAGGGCTACCTAGTTCCCAAAAGAAAGAGCTTCCTCTTTTCCTCTTTCCCCTTTCTAACTCCCAGTCCCCACCTAATGGCTCCTGGTGGCTAAGAGCCTCAGGAAAGCCCAGAAAGTCAGGTCACACTCTACAAAACGGACAGACCCTCAAGCCCACCACCAGTCCAGGATGTCCGGCCATAGGACATAACCAAGCTCTGGAGCCTTGCTCATTGCTTTGAACAGTAAGCATCCACCAGTAGTAACCAGTCTCAAAGATGGCCCCATCTCCTTATACACCCTGTATGTACACCTTGGTGCTTTGCCCTTCCACATATACCAGTGTCACCAGTAGTATATGTGGAAATGATAATGTATGACTTGTAAGTGTAGTCATACAAGACATGTGGCTTTCTTGGATCATTTGCTCTAGGGGAAGCCAACTGCCATGTTATAAAGATACTCAATAAGCCCTCTGGAGAGGCCCGTGTGGCAAGGAATAAAGGGTTTCTGCCAATAACCAGTCCCAACTTGCCAGGCAGGTAAGCAAGTCATCTTGAAAGTAGAGCCTCCAGCCCCCGTCAAGCCTTCAGATGTCTGTAACCTCAGCTGATATCTTCACAGTCACCTCATAAGGGACACTGAGCCGGAACCACTTAACTAAGTCAAATTCTTGACTGACATAATCTGTGAGATGATAATGTTTATTGTTATTTTAGGTTGCTAAGTTTGGGGTTAATTTATTGTGTAGTAACAGAGAATGAATACACCACCATTCCCTTTCAATTCACAAGTTCCCTCGATCTCCCCTTTACCTGCATCCTTATCCGAGCCATGCCATAGCAGGCCAATCCACCACAGCAGGTGCTGCCTGTGCCCAAACATCCCCAAGGTAGTGTCCACCACTACAGGCCACACGCAGCCCTCGGTCTCAGCAGCCAGGGGCAGGATACCTCTCAAAGACACTTCACTGTTCTCCAGCACCTGCAACAGAAGCTGCACAGCCCTGGGAATGAATCCTTCCCATCTTCTTTTATAGCTTTTTTTCTTCCTGATTATAAAAGTGATACATATTAATTCTAGGAAACTTGGAATGTTCAGAAATATATTTAAATGGAAGTTTAAATAACCCATAATCTCACTACCCAAAAATAATAACTCAAAATTCTGGTATATTCCCTTCCAGTATTGTTTTAAATTAGTACAATTTGGTTCATGCAAAGTTATATCCTGCTATATTTTTTAACTTGACATTAGATTGTGAGCATTTTCCCATCGCACATTCTAGAGATTTATGATTTCTAATGACTGCACAGAATTACAATGTATAGATGTACCATGATTTGTTTAACCAATCTCTATTTTTGGATATGTGGGTTGCTTCTAAGTCTTTGCTGCTATAAATAATTCTGTGACAAATATTCATGCACATCGATCTTAGTCCATGACTCTGATTAATTCTATAGCTCATAAATCTGTTTGCATTTCATTTCTTTAGATCCTTAAGTTTCTTTGTAAAAAAATGTAACCACTAACACATGCATAGAATTGAAAAGTTCCAAAAGGTTAAGCAGTGAAAATGTATCTTTCTCCCCCTTGGGTTCCCTGGTCCTCCCAGTTTCTTTCTCCATTGGCAAAAATTGTTACCCATTCTGGGGTATTCACACCGAACTCTTGTATGCACATATAATCACCTATGAGTAGATCAGTGGGACCCTGGGGATCCTCAAGACCCTTTCAGGGAGTGCATAAGGTCAAAACTATTCTTATAATAACACTGAGGACATTATTCATTTGCCTCACTCTTATTCTCTCACAAGTGTGCTATGACATTTTCCAATGGCTGTAGGACATGTGATGATATCATCACTTTGACGCTAATGAAATGTGTGCTTGTATATCCTTGAGGTTTCTAGAGTTTTCTAAGGCACTCCTTGATTGGGGTCCTTGATAATTTTTAAGAATGCAAAGGCCTCCTGAGACCAAAATGTTTGAGATCTGTTGGTTCAGACTTTAAAGTGAGCACATGTACACACACACACACACACACACACACACACACACACACACACACGGTAGACTGATAGCATGTCATACTGTAGCTTTTTTACTTATGACAATGTATCTTTGAGATCATTTCATCTCAACACCTATAAAACAGCATTGGTGATTTTAAGTAAGTATTTTATTCTATTTTATGATTGTTCCATATGTATCCAACCAACTCCTATTGATAAAATTTAGAATGTTTTTTCAAATCTTTGCATTCATTATCTATACTAATAAAAGGGTAATATGCTAATTAGATCAGTTGTCCCTCCAGACAAAACCACGGTGGCAGGGACTGAGGCAGAGGCGGTTAGGGGAGACCAGGCTCACAGGGGAGGGCGATTAGGGGCAATCAGGCCAGCAGGGGAGGGTGGTTAGGGGGGATCAGGCTGGCAGGCAGTGGAAGTTAGGCGCAATCAGGCATGCAGGGGAGCAGTTAGGGGCATCAGGCAGGCAGGCACGCAGAGTGGTTAGGGGTGATCAAGCAGGCAGGCAGGTGAGTGGTTAGGAGCCAGCAGTCCCGGATTGCAAGAGGGATGTCCCGGATTGGAGAGGGTGCAGGCCGGGCTGAGGGACCCCCCCCCTCCCATGCACAAATTTCATGCACCAGGCCTCTAGTTACTATTATATGACAATATTGTGTAGAATAACCTTGTATTTATTCATTCTGTTCAAATGCAAGTAGTCTCCCCTTATCTTCAGGGAATATGTTGTAAGACCCCAAGTGAATGCCTGAAACTGCAGATAGTACTGAACTCTCTATATATTGTTTTTTCCTATACGTACATACCTATGACAAATTTTAATTTATAAATCAGGTGGTAAGAGATTAACAAGAATAACTAATAATAAAATAGAACAATTATAACAATTTACCATAATAAAAGTTGTGTGAATGTGGATTCTCTCTCTCTTTCTTTCCCTCATTCCTTGCTTCCCTCCCTCTCTCTTTATCGGGTGGGGAAAGCATACAAAGGGATGATTTAAAACTTATGAAATGTTTATTTCTGAAATTTTCCATTTAATATTTTCAGACTGCAGTTGACCATGGGTAACGGAAACTGTGGAAAGTGAAACTGCAGATAAGAGAGGACTACTGTATATCCCTATCGTGAATTCATAGTGATGGAACTGCTGGCTCAGAGGGTATACACATTAAAAATAGGAACTGCCAAATTGCCTTCCATAGAGAATATATCAATTTTTATACCCAAAATAATTGAGAGTGACTGCTTCCTCAGAACTTCACTATCTGTTTGTATTTCATTTCTTTAGATCCTTAAGTTTCTTTGTAAAATATGTTTTTATTGATTTTTAGAGAGAGGGGGAGAGGGATAGAGAGATAGAAACATCAGTGAGAGAGAAACATCATTGATCAGCTATATACTGCACGCCCCCCTACTGGGGATGGGGCCCCCAACCCAGGCATGTGCCCTGACTGAGAATCAAACTGGTGACCTCTTGGTTCCTGGGTGGACCCTCAATGGGAGCCACACACACCGGGCTCCCATTGTACTTTTACATTCCATTTCTCCCATTAACAGTAGATCAAGTATATTTTCCTATTTTGAAAAGTCTTTTGTATCTCTTCTGGAAAGTCTCTAGCTATGTGCTTACCCATGTGTCTTTTGATTTGTTGGATCTTTCTTATTTATTAGTAGGATTTCTTTACTATTAAAGAAATTAGCTCATTTCTGTTTTTTCTTTTGACTATTTTATCTTACCATGCAAAATAACTTTTGCAGCTATCAAATTAATAATCTATTTTAATTCTTCTGGGTTATAAGCACCCTCCATATACACACAAAATGTTTTAAAATGTATCCTATATTTTCCTCTAGTATTTTTATGAGTTTTTAGTTTTAATATTTTTAATGTATTTGGATTTTGGGGGGTAAAGAATTATATTAGAATCCAACTTTATTTTTTTAAATTTTCTTCCTATGTGGGGCTCACTGAATAAACTCAGTATTTATTTCATTAAAATATATTTCCCTCGCTGATAAGAAATGCCACCTTTATTGTAAAATATTTTTTGCCTATATTTGGACCTCTTCCTGGTTCCCCCATTCTGCTCATGGATCATCTGTCTACTCCTCCCCAGGAGTATAATAGGTAGAAAACTTTCTCCGCTTTCCAATTATCATCCCTTTACAGAATTTACCTATACTCACTCCATATGAATTTTAAAACTGACTCAACTAAGTTTTTAAAAATCCTGCTACTTTATTTATTGAGATCACTTAAAATTAACAAATTAGCATAGTGAGATCAGCATCTTGATAATGTTGAGTCTTTTTATTCAAGAACGTAAGTCTTACTTTTTTCCATGTTCTTAGGAACATTTAACAATTTCCTCATATAGTTCTTGCATACTCCTTGTAATGTTTATTCCTATTGTCCCCTTTCCTATTGTAAATTAGATTTTTTTCATATGTAGTTTCCAACTGGTTATTGGCGGTATATGTGGACATGCTATTAATTTTTTTCTATTCATGTTGTGTCCAGCCTTCTTAACCAGTTACACTTATTGCTTACAACAGTTTTGCAGTTGATTCTCTTGGATTTTCCAAGTGTACAACTTTATCACCTGCAAACAATGATAATTTTGCTTCATTCTCTCTGATTTTTATACCACCTTTCCTTCTCTCATGAAATTTTATTGGTTAGATCCTTCAAAAACAAAAGTAAATCATAGTGAGTGTAGTATAGAGCTTTGTGCTGTTCCTGGCCTTATGGGAATGAGTCTAATATCTCACCATTAAGCCTGATGCTGGGATTTGCCTTGAAAAATATATCTTTTTATTGAATTACAACTCTTACATTTCCAAACTCTATGTTCCCATAAAAATTTCAGATCCCCCAATCAATCATTGGGTTCCCCATCCTGTACCTGCAGACACTGTGTGTGTACATCACAAATTGGAGGAATGAGTTTGCTATCTAGAATAAGGTGGTAATCTCTGGTCTGATGACCAATATAAGATATTTTTAAACATTTTCCTCTTAAAGGGATTACTGAAAAGGAGGCATTACATAAAATCCGGGTTAGGGTGCTGAGTAAGAAGTTATTATTTGGGGTCTAACTAGTTTTCAAGGACCATTTAAGGAAAGGAAACTGCCTGTACAATCTTCAAACCCAAACCTTCACACACCACTGATCTATCTGAGCTCTCTCTCTCTCCCCTGTGCCCTCTAAGTCCTTGCCATCTCTGACTCACAAAGCATACCTCAGCCCTGGACTCAGAGTTATTTCAGACACACATTCTATCCTGGCCCCAACCACCTAATGCCACCCCTGTGTAGGCTGTAGAACCAAACTTCACAGCAGTGTTCCCAAATGAACGTAAGAGTAGCCTGGGATGCTTACTTAAAACCCTAGAATCCTGGGCTGTAGAGACCTGTGAACCAACATCTGAGGAGACACACGGCCTTATAGTTCCATCACTGTTACAACAGCTGATGAAATTCCCCCCAGGACCTAGAAAGTCCAACCCTTCCTCCTCAACTCTTCCAGATCTAGTTTAAATCAACAGGCTGTCACTAGAAGTATTTAAGTGTGCTCTGATCACCCTAGAAGGAACAAATACTGTTTCTAAACTATTTTGACCCAGAGTCTCCAAGGGTTCCCATGAATTTATGGGAAGGTGGAGACACATGCAAAGCATCCCTGGGTAGGTCCCAATGGACATTCTGAAGGAAGTGGGCAAGACATGTTTATTAATTAAATGAGGTAACTTGGAACCTTCTTTACAGAAATCAGTCTTTACTGGGATGCACCATGAGAGTCTATGACAAGATCTTTCCAGCCATAGAGAGTATATGCTCAAGGCTGGCTCTGTAAGTCCATATCCACAAAACAAGCCTGTCTCGAATTCCACAGAGTCTCAGAACCCCACGCCTGCTCCTAACTGCCTCAGATACTAAGGCTAACAGGAGTCAAGACAGCATCTGATGCGCCCCCTGGCTGCCCCATCGCTGATCTGCTGGCTCTCATTTTTGTGAGAGAAAGCTGGCTGCCCTGTACCCACCTCTGCCCTCTTCCTGCTTCCTCCTTTCCCCACAGCCTGCTAATGCAGAACGGGTCTCATCTGCTACCTGCCTGAGTTAAGGCCACATATAAGGACAAGCATCCCTGGAGACGAACAGCCATATTTACAGCTCACATGCACCGAGCCTGGGCCACTTTGGATCGTGGCTTTCCAACACTGAGGAGACCCACAGGCAGCTCCTGTGGTTAGGGTCAGGGGTGGTGAGAAGCAGAACTGCTGAACTGCTTTTAAATTGGTCTTTAAGCAAAAGAGTAAAGGAGCTGAGCCCATTAAGGAACACTCACTCAGAAGCCGTCCTGCTGACATGCCCCCTGGGGCCTTGCAGGGCTCTGCTAATGACCCCCCACCATCTCCACCCCCACCACCACCACCACAGACAGCTACTTCCCTGCAAGTCACACCACATCAAGGCAAGTTTGCAGGGAGAGGAATGTGTGCCGGGCCATCAAGGGAGCCCATCTGGTGAGTTTAGCTTCTGTCTCCAGCAGCAGGACATAATGAAGGAGGCTCCTCTGAGGAAAGAAAATCATTTTTCCAGCCAATCTCTCTGCCTTTTTTTACAGCAGTGATTTTCAAAGCCTGGTGAATGCAAGAGGTCTCCCTTCTGGCAGGGAATGATGAGCTGTTCTGTAGCCTTGAATCATGACATGGCACTATGGGCTACTTAGTAACAACTTAAATTGAGTTATCGAGGTTATTAAACGTTGGCATTCATAAACTAAAAATAGCTCATCATTAGTGTTTGCAGAGGAGTTTAATTCAGTATCCACTAAAAAGTAAGGATGGCTTGCAAAGCCTGGCCACGCTTCCCAGTTCCTGCTTACTGTGTGTGCAGCTCTTTATAGGTAGTTGTACTCCAACCATCTTAAGGAAGTTGGCTTTCTTATAAGCAGGTCTTCCGTGTTACCAAGCTTCATTCATAATGCCAATAATTACCATATGATTTCTTACTAGTAACAAGATCACCACAACTATTTTGAGCTAGTGAGGTTTTCAAGAGCTGCTACTTTTGATAATTTAAAATATAGTTATTAATTCAGCTTCATTATTATCAATTTAGAATATTATCAATTATTTGGTTAACTCTATGGTGGGTAGTGATATATAGTTGCATTAACAATATTTCAGGGCTATAATTTTTCCAATAATTAAAGTCTAATAGTAATCATCTCTATCCCTGTGCTAATTTGCTTTTATAAGGACACTTAATTTGTAATGTGTTGCCTGTGAATTTGTGCCATTGGAATAACTTGAACCTTCTGTCAAAAAAAAAAGTGTAATAAAATCACTGGGTTGTTTTAAGATCACAGAACACTGTTTTAGCATATATAGACTTGCATAGGCTCACTTTCTTTTTTTACAATGTGAATAATATGCAATATCTATTTCTTACTAGCAAAAAGTTTATCACAATTTGTTGACTTTGTTTTTCTCCAATTCTTTTTTATGCTCACCAAGTGAAAGAGGGAATGGGTGAGTCATGGAGTCCTTCGCCTCATGCAGGTGGAGTAATGGTCAAAACCATTTACGCATGGCAGGTTGGGAGGGGCACTGCAAAATTTTATGCTCACCAAGTGAAAGAGGGAATGGGTGAGTCGTGGAGTCCTTCACCTCCCTCATGCAAGTGGAGTAATGGTCAAAAACATTTATGCATATAGGGTTGGGAGGGGCACTGCAAAGGAGGCACTTGGCTGGGGGTCCAGGTCTCACACCACTTCATTAAAGCCCAGAAGTTTGCTTCAATCTGAGCACACAATGAGTTTCTATATCTACAGAGGGAATCCTGCTGCCAAAAAATGTCTGAAATCTCTGCACCACATTTTTCTATTTATTAAAGTACCATAGTCATGTAAAACAATGCTGGGAAAATCCAAAAAGAAAACACTACCTTATTAATTGTGGTAGTTGCTTTCTTTAAAAACAAAAAAAAGAAAGAAAAGAAAAAAGGAAAGAAAGAAAAAAGAAAGGAAGGAACACAGAAATGAACAGTCAAAGCAATAAAAAAAACAAAGCTAGGTATAGAAGGTTTAATTCAGCTCAGTTTAACTTAGCAAAGCACCCAGTTGGATGTTGGGAGTGGATGAAGTGCTAGTGATGCTATAGATGAATGAGATAAGATCCTAGACTTTTTGGTCCATGGGAACAATGAGAGATGTTCAAAATTGACTATGATACAGAAAAGAGATGCAAAGGGCTTTGAGGGGAGCAGGGGTTGTCCAAAGGAGAGGAGATCACTTTGATTGTGAGGGACTAGGGAGGAAGCTTCTCCCCCAACCTTGGTTGGCATGACTTATTCTATCATTCAGAGAAGTTACTACTGACAAGGCACTGGGTAAGGCCAAGGAAAAGATGCCAAGAGCCAGGGATTCCCTTGTTCATCGTGACACAAAGAAAAGTGATTTAAGACAAGGGTTCTTAAATTTGATTGTTCATACAAGTTACCTGTGTGTGTGGGGGGGGGGGAGGGGTCTTCTTAAAAAGCAGATTCTGATTTAGCAGGTCTAGGTTGGCCTGAGATCCTGCATTTCTAATAAGCCCCCCAGGTAATGGCAATGCTGCCAGTCAGAACTCTGAGTAGCATGGATCTAATAAACCCATGCTACATCCGGGTGTTAGTAATGCATAATAAGGTGTTACTTCTGTGACAATACTGCTGCTCACCTATCCAGTACTCATTTTCCTTCCATTTGACAAGAGTCCCAGTTTTGCTTGGCAGGGTTATTACCACTGCTCACTGTCTGCTATAGTGTGAGTGCGGGTGACATAATTCTGACAAAAGAAGTGTAGGCAGAATTTTTTGAAGAAGACATCCCTTCCTGTTTAAAATGGTAAAGCCTCTGGTAATGAAGGTTTTGGCCTTTGTCTTGGATTTCAGTGTTTTCTCCTTTTTCCTACCTAAAATATGGATTTCGTGTCTGGAGGGGCAGCAGGTCTTGCTATCATGGCACTGAAAACACAGTGGAGCTGGAAGACAAAGCCTGGGTCCTTCATGCCTTGTGGATTGTGCCTACTTGCTGTTACCTGGTGTCTAGGTTTGGGTTTCCCAGAGGCAGCCGTGAAACAAGAATTCAACGATAGCTTTTCTGGGAAGGAAACACAAGTAGAGGAAAGGAAGTAACACAGGGAAGGGAAGAAAGCTAAGAATGATGTGTCATCAAGCCATTTACCACAGTGGGAAGCTGGAGCTTATTCCCACTAGGGAAGGCTGGGAGACGATGTAGAACACATACCAGAATTATCCCACCAAGGGAGATCCATGAAATCCCATCCATCCTTGGGAGAGGGCTGCTTCCATAGCACATTAACTATCCAGCACACGGGCTCGTCCTGCACATAGACAGGGCAAACATTCTCCTGCAGCTTGAAAGAGCCCTAGGGCCAATTTGGGGATATTTCCAGTAGCAGTAAGAATCCTGTATACAGTCAGGGTGGGGTACTAACAACATCTGCTGTTGCCCCAGCTAGAATTGTGTTTCAATTCTAGCTGAAAACTACTTTCGGAGTATTCTTATTTTAAAAGAGGTTTTTACCCCTGTTACATAACATTAGAGGGCAACATTTAACACTAGCTCTATATCTGTAGTGTCAAAATCCAAGACAATATCTTTAGAGGCAAGAAACTTCTCTAGCAAACACTAAAATATACTATATCAGCAACCGTCTACTCTGCCAGTGGGAGTGGCCAGTAGGCCTCTCCACAATGCGGGGATTTTGATATTACACCCAGAGCTTATAAATATGTTATTCACATAGATTATTTTCCCACTTAGTTTAGATTTTATTTTCTTAGTTCTTGGGCAAATCAAAGAGACTTTCAATGAGTTCAAGAAAAAGGATTCTCCAGGTAGAAAAAGCTCCCATCCTTCTAAATGATTAACAACCTTATGAATGACCTAGAAGACGAAATAAGAAGAAAGTTAGAAGGCACAAGATACCAAGCTGAGACAAGGGAGAGATGTAAAGAAAGATTAAAATATGTACACCTGAAACATATAATGTTATAAACCAATGTTACCCCCAATAAAAATAAATCACAAAAAAGGGGAAAAAAGGAAGATTAAAATAAGGAGTTCATAAAGTTCTTGAATAGAGAAACGGGAGGTGAGTACACTGAGATCATCTTTTATTCTTGTCTAAGCCCTTTGGGTGACCTTGGGGGAAATGAAAGCAGAGTGGAGAGAAGAAGGGCCTCACTCCACTCCACTGCCCATTGCCCCATTCCACACAGTGCCTGGGTTAAGGGTTGGTTGCAGCTCAGGTAATACAAACTGGAGATTAAGCAAGATGCCTATAATTTCAAAGGTCAATGATTTCAAAGACAAACCCAGCAGAGCAGGCAGCCATTACTGAGGGGCAGAGATTAGCAGTAGTTTCAATGATACAGCAAACCCCCTCAGCTAACCCAAGGAATGAACTTTGGGTAGGCAGGATCAGAGTCCCACCAGGGCTGTGGAGGAAGGGGAACCAATTTCTTTTTAAAGAATTTTGAGAACATCCACAGTCTCAAATATTTACAGATCAGGTTCCAACATAGCCAAATGGCATGCAATTAAGCAAATGTTTTTGCAATATAAGAGCAAATACTTTGTTTTCTTGGTGTTGTGCAAATTGCAATGATGAGATTGTCCTTCTTGAATCCCCAATGTAATTCCCCTGACGGGCTCTTCATCAGTTCTTTCTTACAAGTTTGTTAGTCTATTATTTACCTTTTTGAGTCTCAATTTCATTATCTATAACATGAGATACATCCACCCTTCTCATGTCTTGACAAAGTCAAAACATAAAAGTTATCATGGATAAGAAATGTCTTATATTGGAAATAAATTTAAGATATTCTTATTAATATCACCATTGTCTCCTAAGCAGGACTGAGTTATGGTTTATACAGTATCATTGTTTATTCATTAGTGTAACCTTCGATAACACAATGTGACTCTGAGGATTAAATGAGATGGTACATACACAGATTTGGCACAGGTCCTAGCACATAATATATATGCTCTGTATGTGCTACCTATTGTTATCATTAGAAGCACTATCCACATCATTATCATCACTACTCTGATCATCATCACCACCATTCTAACCACCATCCTCATCACTATCATCAAGTGTTGTACCTTTTAAATTATAAATGCCCCAAATTCATGAACATTCTCTTCACTTGATTCATAGGCATTTGGCTATTTATGTTTCCTTTTTGAGCCAATCTCTAAACCACCAAGCAAGATTAGAAAAATGAGCAGTAAGGCTCTCCCTGATACCCTGGGAAGTTTTTCTCCTCCAAAAGATGAGTAATAAATGAATGTGAGATTACTTTGAAAACCCAATAATGTACCATCCATATTGGTTTTGTTTTTGCCTAATTTTCATTTTTGTGGACAGCACTCACACAGTGGTGTCATCACCAGGCCTGGAGAAATGTATATCAATAGGCTAAGCTTTTTCAACCAAACAGTGACAGAGCAGATTTTTCATTAGCCCTGAAGCTAATCAATGGTATTTTATCCACCTGTAGACAAATCAGGTGCATCCTACCATCTCCCTTCCAAAGATTCAAAACATCATAGAATGTGAATGTTGGAAAGCCCTTAGTGACCTAATCAATGCTTTCACTTAACAGATGGGGAAACTGGAGCACAGAAAAATAAAGGCTTTGCACAAGAATACTCAGCTAACTAGAGATGGGAATAGGACCAGAACCCAAGTCTGCTTAACTCTCAGCTCAGTGTTATTCCCTACACCAGTGATGGTGAACCTATGACACGCGTGGCAGAGTGACACGTGAACTCATTTTTTTGGTTGATTTTTCTTTGTTAAATGGCATTTAAATATATAAAATAAAGATCAAAAATATAAGTCTTTGTTTTACTGTGGTTGCAAATATCAAAAAAATTCTATATGTGACACGGCACCAGAGTTAAGTTAAGGTTTTTCAAAATGCTGACACACCGAGCTCAAAAGGTTCGCCATCACTGCCCTACACAGTGCCACCTTTTCTTGGAATCAGATGGCACTGTCAAATCCTTGGCAGGAGGGTTGGTGGGAAAGCAGTTCATACAGGTAGGAGAAGCCAGGAGCAACTGGAAATTAGCAGGCTGGGATGAAGATGAAATAAGGCCCAGGACCAGATAAAGGTAGAATTAGAGCAGGCATGTGCAAGGGGTATGCAGAGCAGATGGAGCCCAACCCAACTGGCAGTGACATCTAGCCACGCTGCTGGAGGCAATTACCTGGGATCCAGACTCATGGTGCTCACTGCATCACTGGTCCTACACTGCTAAGAAGTCTAGCCCTAACCTGGAGTGACCCGGGCTGAGGCCTGGACTATCATTCTAAAACATAAAGGATTGGCCTTGATTTCTGATTTTATTTTGGCGATGCTTGTTCCAACCTCAGCATTCTGAAGGGCCTCGTGTGATAAAAGCTTAGGTCCAGGCTGAAAACCACAGGCTGGGAGTGAGGACTCCCCAATTCTTGAAAATAAAAGCCTGAAAAAATGGGGCAGGGATTTCCCCCCCCCCCCAAGCTCTGACACCGACAGCATTCACCAGTGACTGATGATTAGGAGAAATAGAAGAAACACATCCTTCATAAAAATAAATTTTCATCTGTTTGCCCAATGACTTGTGCATGCTTTGAAAAATAAATCTTCAAAATCAAACCCTTTTATTCTGAGACAAATATCCAGATGGTGTGGAAGACCAGGTTTCCTATATATTGGTATCCATCGAAAAGAATAATAGCTTACCTTTGAAAGGATAAAGAGGGCATTTTAGTAAAAAAACAAAGTGTGTGCAATGGCAAAGAGGCAAGAAACAGCATTCCCTGACCAGAGAACAGAAGGCTGGCTGGGGTACCTGTCAGAGGGCAGCTGCAGGAAGGGCTGAAAAGCAGGAAAGGGATATATATGTCTTGCAGGGCTTTGCACAGTAGGTGAGGTCCTTTGGACTTTATCACAATAAACCCTCACAATGACTCTCTGAAGTACAGTCAATCCTCATTATCCACAGATTTGATATTTGCAAACTCTCCTATTCATTAAAGGCTTTTTGTAACCCCAAAATCAATTCTTGCAGCACTTTCACTGTCATTCACTCACATGCACAGAGCAGCAAACATGTTTGTGCAAGTTCCCAGCTGAGGTCAAATAAGGAGATGCCCTGCCTATTTGTTTCAGCTCTCATACTATGAACCACTGCCCTTCTTGCCATCTATTTAGGGCCACATTTTTCTCATTTTTGTGTGTTGTGCTGGTGATTTCGCTGTTTAAAATAGCCCCCAAATGTAGTGCGGGAGTCCTACACAGCAAAAAGTCTGTGATGTGCCTTAGAGAAACAATTCATATGTTAGATTAGCTTCCCTCAGGCATGGGTTACAGCACTGTTGGGCGTGAGTTTAGTATTGATGAATCAACAATATATATGAAATAAGGTGTCTTTAAACAGAAACACACATAAGACAAGGTTAGGTGTTGATAGACTGATTAAACTGTTGTGGCCAGAGGTTCACAGGAACCTAACTCTATTTCCCCTAGGAGCACTGGTTCGGGGTTCACTAATTCAGGGTTCACTAATTCAGGGTTCATGGTAACTTTAGACAACATAACCACCATGATTAAAAATAACCCACTGTACTGGAATGGCTTTGTTTTCTTTTACTTTTTAATTTCCATTTCACAAATGGGGAACCTAACTCTCACAAGGCTGAGACTGCCTGAAGCCCTGTCCCTACTAAGTGATGGAGTCAGGATTTGAAGCCAAATGGTCTCACTTCTCCTCCCATTATATTTCTACTCTGAAACACTGCAGAGGCTAAAATAGCAAAAATGCAAGTGTCCTGCAGGCCACTAGAAATCTGCAGCCAGCCACACCATGAGACTGAAAGATAATTCAGTGCCAGTCTGCAAGGATGCCTAGCTGGCTCTTAATTGGAGGAAATGGCCTGATAAAGTCCTAGAATCTTACCTGATGCCACCCTAGCTGGGTTTTACAAAGACTAGATTTATCAGTGGCCTCTGATAGGATCTCCTGGGAGCTGCTGGCAGCCCCTGGAGGAGCCCCGTGTCCTAACATTCCACATGCAGCAGTGTTTGGCCGCCTGGAGTTAGTCAGATCATGGCAGCATGGGGTGTGTACGTGTATTATTCCCTCCAGCAACCCCAAATCTCTCCCTCTGCTTTGAGTTGTGCTGCATTTTTTAGGAAGACTGAAGAAATTATGAAGGAAACCCACAAAAGGTATGATGTCCTGGGAGAGTAAACTATGGAAAGAAGGCAGAACTGCAGCTTTCTACTCAGACTGTGCTTCTTTTGGGGTCTTAGATGCCTGGTTTGTATTCAGCTGGTGTATATGAACATGTAAGCGCAACTAGTGAGTGATGAAGTGTATATGTGTGTGTGTGTGTGTGTGTGTGTGTGTGTGTATTGGACAAATGGGGTGAGAGGGAACCAAAATGACAAAAGGAATTTTTTCCCATCTGATATATTAGTAATTGGCCATCTTCATGAGAGCCTCCTCAAATTTGCCAAAACTGTAAAGAAAGAAAATCCTTCTCAGACAATGTCCCTCCAAAGAGAGAGGAATCAAAAGTAAAAAAGTAGCCTGCAGCAGCCCCAGGTTAATTGTGGAGCTTGTCTTAAGAGCCCTAGCTTCTCCTTCCAAGGTCTCTGCTCCTTCACAGACACTTAAGACCCCAGGTTTATCCCTCTGTCCATCCTCTAAGTATTGTGGGGTTTAGCATTAAAGGAGACCCCCAGGCCAGCTAATTAGAACCCCCACCCAAGGCAGGGATATGCATACACTGTGGCAGTATTAAGAGGATCTTCCAACCTCTCCTGGAACACTGTGCGCCTGTGGTATTTGGAGAGGGGGAAATCTACCACTTACTTCCCAAAGACATCCAATCCCTCAGGTGCTTCTCTAATGCAAGAGTCAGTAAACTGTGGCCCATGGGTTAAATCTGGCCTGGCACCTGCTTTTTTAAATGATGTTTGATTGGCACACAGCCATGCTTATCCTATATAATAAAAGGCTAATATGCAAATAGACCGAACAGCCAAACAACCGAACCGAACAACAGGTCACTATGACTTGTGCTGACCACCGGGGGCATGCGTGGAACATGGTGGGCGTCGGCCCTGGCAGGATGGTGGAGCAGGTGAGTGAGGGCTCCAGACCAAGGCAGGACGCTGGTGAGCCTCTGGTGGTTACTGAAAATTCTTTGCTCCCACACACCATGGTCACTCACACCTACTGCTGGCGCTGGCCCCGCTTGCACCCGCTGCCAGCACCGGCCCCACTTGCACCCACAGCCAGCACCAGTCCTGATAGTTTGGCGCCATCAGTGGCTGCCGGCCCTGATCGCCCCTGATGTGTTCTTCACCTCCCCCTGCTCCTGAGGGGTGTTCAGGGCAGCGGCTGCCGCTCACACACACTGATGACACCGGCCCCAATCGCTCTGCACCTTAAGCGGGTGTGAGTGGGGCTGGAGCCATCAGCATGTGGGAGCGGCAGTGGTGGGAGCAAGGCTGCCAGCAACAGGGGACTGGGGGCTGCGGCGGGAAGGGTCGGGTGGGGGTGCAGAGGATGGGCCGAGACCTGACCCTATGCCTACTGCAGCCTCACAGCCCACAGTTCCTTTCAAGGTGCACAAATTCGTGCACTGGGCCCCTAGTTATGTATATAATAACACAACAGTAGAAGCAATTGTAACAAAGACTGTATGGCCCATAAAGTCTAGAATTTATTCCATCTGTCCCTTTACAGAAAAGTTTCCCAGCCCCTGTTTCTAAAGGAAAGGATGGATTTCCTTCCATTACACTGAAATCTGCAATCTTCCCTGTTAGTCATCATTCTTCCTGGAGTGCCATGGGAGGCTGTACCTTCCTCCATCAGACAGCTCTAAACCTCCTCCACCAGGCAACCCTTGTTTATGTGTAATAAATCATGTGGTTTGCTCTTAGTTCTCTCTTCTCTGAGATGAAAACCCCTGCCTTATTTAGTCACTGCTTGTATTTTAGGGAGGACCCATGCACATGCTTGCCTGATCAAGTGCTGCATTCTGAGGAAGCTCTGTGTTTTTCATTCCTACACCTATTCTTTGCCTACCTCTGCCCCAGAAATCTTTGGGTTCTTAAACTTAAGAACTTAAACAGATAGTAATAGATATAGCTTGTATTTATTCAGTCATCAATTCCTTTTATGAAGAACCTGTCTGGTTAGGTTTGCTTTGCCTATTAATCAGTTTATAGCCCCTAGACAATTGGGTAAGGTAGCAAGTAAATGGAGACAAGCAGGAAAAAATGTATCAACTCAGTTTGGCTGGATATTGGAATCAATGATCCTTATAGCAAAAAATAAAAAGAGCTTATACTAACTTCTTTATTTAACAGATGAGTGAATGGAGACCCAGACAGCTTATAGAACTTGCCCAAGGTCACAAACTGATCAGCGGTGGGATTTAGACTAGAACTCAGGAGTCCTGAGTCCAGGATCATTCTTTCCACTGTTGTTCTTTTTGTTTTTCTCTCTTGATATAGCTAATTTCCTTAGATCCACAGTAAAGATGTTGAGTATCTTAATGAATATAAATTGGGAGAGGAAGAGAACTTTTCCAGGCCATTAGGTGCCACGCACACACACAATCCTATGTCCAAGGATTCCCCTTCACTGCACTTTCCTCCCAACTTTCTGAGACTCCAGTTAGGCAAAGGACATTCAGAAAAAATCACTGATTTTTATATAATTAATATAATTTATTGAGCACTTACTATGTATCAAGCACTATGACAACAGCGTCTATTCTAATCATCTAATCCTTATAACACGATACTAGATATTATTAACCTCATTGTATAACTCAGCAAATACCGTTTTAAGAGCCAACTGAGTGGCCATTGTGGAAATGGGATCCCAACCAGACAATCTGACTCCAGAGCTGGAGCCCTTGGCCCCACACTCTCTTCCTCACTTCACTAAAACTTCACTTACCTACTGCATGGCAAGAGGTATATGTAAGTCTATGAAGCATTACTTGGTTGTCCTTTCCCTAGTATTCTTCTCTTTCTCTTCCTCTCCTTTCATGCTTAATCAAGCAATGATTATTTTGTTCAATCAGCAAAGGTCTATAATGAACCTATTACAAATCTGCTTTTCCTCCTCCTGTTTCTCCTCTTATTTTTCTTTCTTCTCATTCTCTTCTCTTCCCCTTAAGGGCTTAGATCTGCCAAAAGTTCCCAAAGGTATTGTCAGCTCAGACAAGGGATGCAGGCTTTGCTCTCCTTTGGATCTGTTCTGTTAAAGGTGTAGTTGATGCTATCAGCAGGCACCTTGAATTGACCTGTAGAAAGGAACAACCTTGAATCCTGAATTCAATTCTTTCAGTTCTGTTCATATTGGACCTTTCTCTGCCACAAACTATGAGTGAGACTGGAATACAAAAGAAAAATATAGTCCCTGCCTTCCAGAAGTTTACCATCTAATGGGAGAGATATAAACAGATCATTCCAAAACAATGTGGTTGGTATACATGGCAAACTATGAAACCCAACGAAGGGCATTTGGCTCAGCCTAGTAGGGGTCAAGGAAAGTTCCAGAGAGAGAAATTCTTAAGTTGGGTATTTTAGGATCATTAAGACCCATCCAAATCCAGGAAGGGGATGAAGGTGTGCATTCAAACAAAGGGTCTAATAGGCATGAACACTGAGTCTGGGGCCCATTGAAGATGGAAAAATCTCTTGAGCCTATTCATGGGTAAGACCAAGAGTCCTTACTCACATAATAGCCACCATTTAGTGAGCATTTATGCCACTCGTGTGCCCTTAAATGTAATCTAATTGGATCTTCACAACACACTACTAGGTAGATAGCATATGCCCCACTGTATAGATCTTTGGGGCTTAGAGAAACTAAATTCTTTGTCCAAGTTCATGTGCACAGGAAGTGATAGAGGTGGAGTTGGAAAAGTTCTTGTTCTGATTTTCAAGCCCATGCTCCTAACCTCTACACACATTTCTGCCCTCCCTAGAGCAATATTAGCTTCTCTCTTCCAACCCGGGACATACTCACCCATCATTTACTAAGAGCATTCATAAGAGATAGGGTTGGGGATCAAATGTGATGCATTCAACAAAGGAAAATGTCAGGAAAGGCATGGGCAGCTGTGCCTTCCAGAGGAGTGTTCTCTGCTCTGTGGCACAGCAAGAAAGGCACATGGTGCTCAGGGCAATGAAATATGTTCATGCCCTCTCTCTCTGCCACGCTTTGCAAAAGCTGGCATCTTTGCAGGGACCCTCAGACTGGTACGTGGGGGACTGTGTCTCTCTCCACCACTGCTAAGCCCTTGCCTTATGACCAGGTGTTTGTTTGCTTGCTGATCAGTAGCAATAGGTGGCTCTGTAATCACTTAGAGCTCCCAGAGCCTTCCCACCTCACCTCCCTTTTACATCTGTCAACATTTTCCTTTGTCCTGGAGCCAGGCTGAGCTCCATATTGGAACCAGCACAACCCTGGCCTGAATACTGCTAACTGCTTTGGTAATGACATTGCCAATGATGAATAGATGTTTTACTCATTCTTCCAGGCCACTTGCTGAACTTAAGTATCCAGTACTTTAAAAACACACAGGCGCGCATACACATCCAAAGCCCAGAATCAGCAGGTTTGAAATAATTAAACAAAGCCCTGTAAACAGAGCTGATGCAAAGCCCAGGTCCAGTGAAGCCGGGTGAACTGCAAGTTGGAGCCTGTGTATGCACCTCCCTTTGGGCCCAGCAGCTGTGGGTCGGAGGGCCAGGTGTCAGATGAGAAAAGCAGGCCTTCTTAGAACAGAAGCCAGCTGCTGAGGCTACAAAGAGTCTTGTGAGGCCAATAACCAGTGGGATGTTTTCCCTAAAGGCCCCAAGGGTGTGAGCTTCAGTCAGAATAATCCTATATAATAAAAGGCTAATATGCAAATCAAACGGTGGAACGACTGGTCGCTATGACGTGCACTGACCATCAGGGGGCAGATGCTCAATGCAGGAGCTGCCCCCTGGTGGTCAATGCACTCCCACAGAGGGAGCACTGCTCAGCCAGAGAAGCCCTGAGCCGGGCTCATGGCTGGCAAGCGCAGGGGCAGTGGCAGGAACCTCTCCTGCCTCCAAGGCAGAGCTAAGGATGTCCCACTGCCAGCTTAGGCCCAAAGGCTCCCAGACTGCGAGAGGGCACAGGCCGGGCTGAGAGAACCCTCTCCCCCTCCCCAGTGCACAAATCTCATGCACAAGGGCCTCTAGTATTAAATCAAACCCTATGCTTTTTGGCCTCCAATCTTATATCTGAGTAGGGTTAAGCTCTCAGAGACAGTTACCTATGTCAGGTACCCAACACTTGAGAGAGCAGGAGAGTTTAAAGTCAGAAGAGCTGACTAAAGTGATGGCTTAGTCATTTGCTGGTTGTGGGACCCAGGGCACAATCCAAATCTCCTGGTCCATTTTTTCATCTGTAAGATGCACAAAGGATGTACTGTATTATACAGATCATGAAAACTTTACACTGAGAATCAACTATGCAGAAGGCAGATGCATAGTAGAAACTTAATCTCACCTCCCCTTTGGTGAAAACTTTCTTGTTTATACATTGGGCTCTCTTTTACTTTTAGAGAACTAGCTGAGTACAGCATTTATTGTATTATACTTATTACCTTATAGCTCCTTTTTCCCCAATTGAGTTAGAACCCCTTAGGAAAAAAAGATTATATAATTCTTATTTTTCTTTGTATATCTAACACTTAATATATATCAAATGTGCCCAAAATGTTTGTTAAATGAGTTCATGCATCCATGTGCTCAGTGGAATAAATAATAGCTAGAAATTATATATATATACATATATATATTTTATGCCTAAGTGACCGTTATGACCAAACAACTGGAATGACCAGTTGACCAGTCGCTATGAGGTGCACTGACCACCAGGGGATGGACACTCAATGCAGGAGCTGCCCCTGGTGGTCAGTGTGCTGCTACAGCCAACCTCCTGTGGCCGGCCAACCTCCTCCAGTCTCTCCCCGCAGCTGGCCAACCTCCCACGGTCCCTCGCCCTGTCCCTCTCCCAGGCCAGCAGGCCCTGATCGGCCCAGCCCCAATCGGGACTGGGCAAGATGGTCCCAATCAGCCCTGATTGCTGGCCTGGCCTAGGGACCCCACCCATGCACAAATCTGTGCCTCTTGTGTATTTAATTAAAGTCTTTTTCTCCATAGCTTTCTCTGTTTCTTGCCCATATTTTTATTCACTGATTAAGCAAACATTTAGTAAATAGTTCTTATGGGTCATCTCTACTCCAGGCACAATGGAGAACATAGTATGCATGTGGCATGGTCCTCATACTCTTTTAATCCTGTAGGAGTAATAGCGCATGCCTGATAGGCAAAACATGGTTCCTGGGCCTTGTTCTGTAAGGACCATCTACAGTGTTCAAGGTATGCTGTAAGTTTAGAGAAAGGAGAAACCCCTGAGGTTGCAGTGGCAGCTTCATGGAGCACAAGACTTTTGAACAGTGCCTTGGGGTTTGTTTCACCCTGGCCTGGGCTCTGAAACTTCCCTACAGTTCTCCCAAACAATGGGAGGCTAGAGATTAGTACACAGAAGCACCAAGGAAAAAAGATCCCGGCCATCAGCTAGACCTCACTGTAACCAGGAAAAACTTTCCAGCCAGACTTAATGGAAAGGCCCATGGTACAACCCAGATAATAGAATCTTGGATTAGATAAAGGTCACTTGGGGACCAAGACACTGTTGGCAATTGCCTTGCCTTGTGTTGTCACTTGTTAACACCCTACCATTAATATGATTCAACTTATGTCTATGTTTGCTTTTTGCCATTTGGTTTTTACTCTGTCCACCCTTTTAGCTATTAAATAACTATCCAATAGAGAGTAACGGATCCATCAGTCTCATCAAGTAAAATAAGACAAAGTCACCTCATAGGCTGCTGTCACATCTATACATTGGTTTTCCTTGGGTCCTGGCCCAGCCTCATACAATCAGCTATGGTGAGGGAGACGGAGGGCATCACATGGTATAACATGGTGCATGTTGTTTAAGGAACCTCCAATGACCACCTTCCTCAGCAGGGGTCTGGGCAGAGACTCTGTTAAAAGGAGGATATTGATAGAGCAAGCAGTTTAGCCTATCCATCTAACCTTGAAGTCTGGATAGGATTTATATGGAAGGAGAAAATAGGTGTAGTGCAAGAGAAAGAAAGGAACATTCCAGTGGGGAAACAAAGGGCAAAGTCTCGGAGACAGCAAGGCTCAGGACAAAGCTAGCACCCTATAGTATGTGATTTTGGCTTGCCCTTAGGAAATTCAAGGATTTGGGAAGTTCCTGAAAACCAAGATTATTTATCAAATGGTAAATACAGATCATTGATGAAGGAGAATCACTAATTCAGAAATGAGTAGCTTGGGCAATGACTCCTGTTAACAAAAAATGTTGATAATTAAAAGTTATTCCCAAAGATAATGGACAGAACAAATGTCTTATTCCTCTGAAGACTTCATTCAAGATCAAAAAGAACAGGAAGAGGCCATCAGCAATTGAGTACTCTGGTACTCAACAAAAGGAGAACATCCCTTGGTAAGTACTGGCTGATAACAGATGAAACTGCAGCCCAGAATGCACTTAGAGTTGGCTACAGATGGGGAAGTAGTTAAATTTTCAAGCAAATACAGTTGAACCTGACATCAAAAAGGAGCAAAGATGAGAGGTGTGTTTATGGAACAATGTACCTTTACTCTCATATGCAGAATACTAGGCATTTGTACCATGTAAAGAAGAAAAAAGCAAAGTCTCTTTTCCTAATGTATTTAAACAAACTACATTGGGAGGTCTAAGGCCTTTCTTGTGAAGGTTTATGTTCCAAGCAAAGTCCTCCTCATTTGAACATTTGGGGATAAGAGCTCCCAAGACTTTGCACCCTAAGGAAAGCTGCCAGTCAGTCAGGAAGTCCAAACAAGTACAGAGATCTGCCTTTTCCCGGCCTCAGTCAAAAAATGATTGAACAGCCTGGCTAGAGTGGTTCAGTGGTTGGGTATCGACCTATGAACCAGGAGGTCATGGTTTGATTCCTGGTCAGGGCACATGCCCGGGGTTGCAAGCTCAATCCCCAGTAGGGGCCTGCAGGAAGCAGTCAATAGATGATTCTCTCTCATCATCAATGTATCTATTTCTCTCTCCCTCTCCCTTCTACTCTGAAATCAATAAAAACATATATTTTTAAAAATTATTGGACAAGCAAAGTTTTCATCATAATGAAGAAACATCAAGATTTTTTTAAAAATGTCCCCAGTGGAATTCAAGTAAATACTGCATGAATAAAACAAGATCAGAATGCCATTTTTTAAGTATCAGAGAACAATAATATTCCATGTATTCTCTCTTAAAAGTTACTTTAGGATGTACTTCAACAAATTAGGGATGGAAATATAGAAAGAGAAAGCTATGGGATCCAGAAAATAATGGATACAACCCAGAATAACAATATAAAAACTCACAACCAGTGAAAAATGGATTAGAGAGACTGAGATCTCCAAGTACAGTGGAACCTGACAAGAAAGGAGCAAATAAGGAAGATTCTAAAGTAGATAAAAGGCACAAGTGGGAGGAAAGCTGGGAATGGGGACTGAATAGAACGGAGTTTGAAAACACATTAGGAATTAAAAAGCATAAAAAGCATGGGGGTAAATAAAGGTAGGCACCTAGATACTCCAAGAAAAATTAAAAGCACTCAAGAAAGTTATGGTCCAAATATGAAGCAGCTGGTTTAACACAGAACAGGAGATCACTGTCCTTGAAAAAGACATGAAATAGATTCCAAACAATAGACTGCAGCCCAGAATGCACTTAGAGATGGCTACAGATGGGAAAGTAGTTAAAGGAATAAAGTGAAAAGTCGTACATTTCTTCCCTTAACAAGAAAAATGTTAAAGCAATCCATAATTTCAGGATGAGGGTTGAGGAAGGGCAAGTGCAAGAGAGGCAAAGTCCAAATATGAAAGCAGCTTAAATATGACATTATTTTGAGCATTTGGTGGAATGTAAAAAAGAATAATTCATTTGAGGATTTTTTTTCCTTTGAGTTGCACAAGAGTAAAGACATCACAACCATAGAGAAAGAAATATAATCAGAGCCTAGTACTTGGCTCTGTAATAAACAGTCAGCACATCCTCATAATATCCTCAAAGCTTTGTGTTGTTGTCCACTTCTAGAATCAACGTATATATTCAAAGCAAATAAACTCTTAAATGTAATTCCAAAATATAATGTAGATAATTTCAAGTGACACAATGTAAATAACTGTTTGGCTCAGAATTTGAGAGGTGAAGGAAGAAGTAAAGGGTGAGGATAGGGTCTTAATATTTTTATTTTATAAAACTGGAAGGTATCAGGAAATTCAGAGGTTTAAGTACAATATTAAAATTTTCAAAGCTAAAGGAACTGAAAGTAAAATAGTGGTTGCCAGGGACCGGGGTTGGGGGGGGGGGGGCAGAAAAAGGTAGATGTTGGTCAAAGGGTACAAACTTGTACTGATAAGATGAATAACACATTCTGGGAATCCAATGTGCAGCATGGTGACTATAGTTAACAATACTGTATTATAATCTTGAAAGCTGCTAAGAGAGTACATCTTAAATGTCCTCACCACATGCACTCACAAAAAGGTAATTATGTGAGGTGTGATGGATGTGCTATCAAACCTTAAGGTGGTAATCATTTTGCAGTACAATAATACATGTATCAAATCATCATGTTGGACATCTTAAATTTACACAATGTTATATGTCAGTTATATCTCAATAAAGCTGGGGCAGGAAGCTAAAGGAACTGAAAGTAGTGACATGTTCTTCTAGAAGTAGGAAAAGAGGAGGATAAGAGTGTAAATAAGCTACATCTTCCTTCACCATCAGAGGAAGTCAGCTGACACTCTAGATTTGAGAGTGGTGTCAGTGTGCCATACAGCAGCATATGGTAGGAGCCAGACTAAATCCAGGAAAGGTTCAAAGGGATAATTTCAAAGGAATTGCTTCTAAGCCAAGGTTGAAGATGGGAAGGGCAGGAAGTGAACCAGTAGAGTTGGAGATATATATATATATATATATATATACACACACACACACACACACACATACATACATACCAGGGGCTCAGTGAATGAATTCATGCACCTTGAAAGGAACTGTGGGCCGCGAGGCTATGGTAGGCACAGGGGTGGGTCTCGGCCCATCCTCCACGCCCCTGACCAGCTCCTTCCGCCACGGTCCCTAGTCCCCTGTTGCTGGCAGCCCCACTCCTGCCGCTGCCACTCCCATGTGCTGATGGTGCCGGCCCCACTTGCATCCGCTGAAGGCGCGAGTGATTAGGGCCAGCACCAGTAGCAGGTGCGAGTAGCAGCTACTGCCCCGAACACCCCTCAGGAGCAAGGGGAGGTGGAGAAGCCCTCAGGGGCGATCAGGGCTGGAAGCCACTGATGGCGCCAAGCGATCGGGACTGGCGCCGGCTGTGGGTGCGAGCGGGGCCAGTGCCAGCAGTAGGCACCAGTGCCAGGCGAAACCACAGCGTGCAGGAGCAAAGAATTTTCAGTAACCACCAGAGGCTCACCCTGATGACAGCGACCAGCGCCCCACCTTGGTCTGGCGCCCCCACTCACCTGCTCCACCATCCCGCCAGGACCAACACCCGCCATGTTCCGTGCATGCCCCCTGGTGGTCAGCACACGTCATAGTGACTGGTTGTTCGGTTGTTCCGGTTGTTCCGCCATTTGGTCTATTTGCATATTAGCCTTTTATTATATAGGATTATTTTTGCTATTTTTATTTTAAAGGAA
Organism: Myotis brandtii; assembly: GCF_000412655.1. Classification (NCBI taxonomy): domain Eukaryota; kingdom Metazoa; phylum Chordata; class Mammalia; order Chiroptera; family Vespertilionidae; genus Myotis; species Myotis brandtii. The sequence goes on along the minus strand of NW_005371933.1, from coordinate 2,223,287 downwards.
ATATTTCCAAAAGTTTAATTGTAGTCAACTAAATCTGCATTCAAATGCTGATTCTTTCTCTTTTTTACCATGTGATCTTAAATAAGTTATAACCTCTCAGAGCCTCAGATTCTTCACCTGTAAAATGGAGATAATAAAACCCACCTCTAAAGGATATTGTAAGGATAAAATGGCACAGCCTACATGAATGCACACAACATTGTTACTTCTACCCCCCTTTTTATGAGGTGATTGTTGATTCCTGGACTGTCAGCTTCCACTTTTATATATGTGCATACCTTGTTTTATTGCTCTTCACTTTATTGCACTTTTCAGATACTGTGCTTTTACAAATTGAAGGTTTGTAGCAATCCTGCATCAAGCAAGTCTATCAGCACCATTTTCCAACAGCATTTGTTCACTTCCTGTCCGTGTCACATTTTGGTTAATCTCTCAGTATTTCTAACATTTTCATTATTATTATAATACTAGTATGGTCATCTGTGATAAGTGATCTTTGATGTCACTATTGTCATTGTTTGGGGATACCACAAACTGCACTCATATAACACAGCAAACTTACTCAATAAATATTGTATGTGTTCTGACTGCTCCCTGACTGGCCAGGCCTCCCTCTGCTCAGGCCTCCCTATTCCCTGAGATACAACAATATTGAAATTGTGCCAATTAATAACTCTACAATGGTCTCTAAGTGCTTGAGTGAAAGAGTCAATGGATGCAACAAACTTCATTGTTGTCTTATTTTAAGACATTGCCACAGCCACCCCACCTTTAGTAACCACCACCCTGACCAGTCAGCAGCCATCAGCAATGAGGCAAGACCCTGCACCAGCAAAAAGATTATGACTCACTGAAGGTTCAGAGGATAGTTAGCATAATTTCGCAATAAAGTCTTTTAAATTGAGGTATGTACATTGTTTTTAAACATAATGCTTTTATACAGTTAATAGAATGTAGTATAGTACAGACATAACTTTTATACACACTAGGGAAACAAAAAATTCATGTGACTCGCTTTATTGCGATATTTGCTTTATTGCGATATTTGCTTTAACACACAATACCTCTGAGGTATGCCTGTATTTCAGATTTGTTGAATACCCTCACGGCTACAGCTGCTGAATCTTTTGCTGATGTTTTATCAATAAATTCATTAAGGTTAGAATCGATGTGTAAACAATGAAGCACAGTATGTTTTTCATTTTTTTATATCAGGAACTATTCAAAGGGTACAATGTGCTTGCTTTTCAAGTTCCGTACTAGTCATCTAACCCCCATTTTAGAATTATTACACTGGCAATATTTTGAGGAATGAGAAATGAAATTCAGATCCAAAAGCACATAATCTCCCCTCTCTTAGTCTTAAGCTCCACAAGGCAGGGAAGAAAGAAATCCCATCAAATTTCCAATAGCACTTCAAGGTCTCCTCCAGCCCCAGGATTTATTCCCGGTGCATCATCCCCACTACCTCATCCACAGGCTCTGTTCTTTCTCTTGTCTCTATTTTCTCTCTGAACAGCTGAAGTAATCTCTCTTAATGCCAGGTAAGGTGCTTTGAGATCCTAAGATGAAAGGATTTGGGCCCATAAACATGGAGTCTGGAACTGCTTGATGTCTCTGAACCCTTCATTCAGCTCTGAACATCTCTGTAATCTTGCTCCCTTTAAAAGTAAACACACCATGTAGGGAGCTGGGGGTATGCTGCCTTTAAAGATACCAAAAGTCCTATTTTCTGAAAACAGCCTGCTTGTTTCTAAGGCAGCACTTGGCTGCTGCTCTGGATTCCTGAGCCAACAGAACCTCCCAGAGCAGCTGGGAGAAGCAGGTGCTTCCTGACTCCTCCACATTCACACCTGAAGTGAGAACATTCTAGTCCCATTCTTTATGGGGCTCCCTGCCTGCCCCCGACTGGAAACAATAACTGCCTCTGCCCTTCACTTCCCATCCTTGACCCCCATAACTCCAGAGGCAATTCAATGTGGCCTGGTTTCCTCTCAGTAGTGGTTTTCATATTCTCTTACTGGCAATGGAATCATCTTCATAAATTCACTTCTTTTCCTGAAATCCAGGCTAGGTGACAAGTAGTAGTGGAGCAGTTCTGGATAAAAGGGAGTTGTGGATAAAGGATGCTACTGATTAGCCATTCCCCACTCCCGGTCCTCTTCACTACCACATACTCACACCCTGGGGTGAAGTTATTCACAGAACCCTGGGTCTCCTTGCAACATAATCTGAAA
>NW_005371933.1:2207870-2221034 GCF_000412655.1 Myotis brandtii | reverse complement strand
TATTTAGCTTTATAAATGAGGTTTAAAAGGGGAGGGGGAGAAAGGAGATGGTAGCACCAGATGACACTCCTAACAAAAACTAATAGTGAAAAGCATTACTTAAACTTTAGAAACCAATGCACAAGCTGGGAAGCCAGGGCGCTTGGGCTATACAATCCTCTCTGTTATTGACAGCATGACCTTGAGTGGATTACTTAAATTCTCCAGGCTTCAGTTCTCTCTTCAGGTAAGGGTTAATGATACTGACCCATTCCCTTAAGTCTTTCCAAACAGTCATTGGCAAAGGTCTTTCTTCCTCCAGTAATACTCTATGAGGAATAATGAGGATTGATGACAAAGTGTCTTTGGTGCATAAAACCCATGTTTTTTGATATTTTATGTGAGCCAAAAGGTAATCTCAATTATACCTATATTTAAAATAATTATTTACTCACATATAATCATCCTTCTTTATTGGAGGCTAAACTTGCACTTGCAATTGATTAAGATTTCTATTTTACAACTTTCTACACGATGCATTTATCCCCTCTGCTTTGCAATATATCCCCACTAAAACTTGTTCAAGGTAAGTCTGACATTTTTAGGACATGATTTTTAAGTGTTACCTGTGTGCAAATTACATTAGCACTTCCACATTAAATTGTTTTTATTTTAATGCATAGTGACAAACAAATACCTGATTTGTATTCTTGGGAGTAGAGAGTAGTATTAAAAATATCCATATAATAACATGCTTAAAATCTGAGGTTCAAGGAAAGTTAGGAATATATATTATGGTTTTGCCTCAGGAAATCATTTTCCTCTTAAAGCTGGTCTTGGAGCTTCTGGATCAAATAAAATATGCTAGCACCTTCCACAAGGAAAGAGATCACCCTTAGGTATAAGATGGAAGGAGACAAGGAGAGATAATCAGCCCTATTTTCACATTCTCCTTTCTTATCTTCCTGTATTCCTCAGTAAGTTTTCCCAACCTGGTTCGTTAATTCTGTGTTAATTATGCTTTTTCATTCTACGACTGTTTATAATTTACAAAACTCTCTCACACTCATCTCATTTCATTTTATTCTACAATAATCCCAGGGTATCTGCATAAAAGCTCTTTTGTACCCATTCTCCAAAGGACCAAACAGGCACAGTGGAGTAACTGATCACCCAGGTAGCCAGCTTCCTTAGGAAGATCACTGACCAATTCAGAAGACCTAAATTCTAGTTCTAGTCTTGGCCCTGCCCGACTCACTTAGCAACATCAGGCACTTTACTCATCTTGTCTAGGCCTCCGTTCCCCTTCCATAAACTGGGGATGTAAATGAGCCTACCTAACGGGCATACTATAGAACTCAACATGATACAGACATAACATACATGTCTGAAAATGGCTTTCAAGGAGGTGCTTTCATTTTATTGTTTCATAGGCTCCTGGAGATACATTCTTTTGAGGTTTATGTCTTGGGACCTCATCATCCTTCAGAGTCACCCTAAATTCTCAAGGGACCAGCCAGGCATAGGACCTCAAGGAGAGAAAGTGCAGGGTTGGTACTCTGACCTCCTCAGAAATCAGCAAGAAGGTTGTTCCTGGTGGGGCCCTTGCATTCTGGTCAGCCCAGGCTCCGTGGGGGGCATGCACTGTGCTGGCTTCTGGCCCCTCAGAGCAGTGGCTGCAGCTCTCATAGGGTCATGATACCCCTTGCTGAGGCAGGGGTCAGGGGCAGGACCACACCATGATATAATTGGGGAGCCTGCCCCTCACCCACAGAGCCTGCTGAGAGCCAAAATTGACAGAAGGGAATGGTGGGATATAGAGCACTGACGCAAGCAGCAGCTGGTTCTCCAGCTCCCCTGGTCCCTGAGGCCTACTCTCCCAACCTCCGATCCTCTCAGGACACAGTCTACTGAGCTTTGTGCTCATTAAATGTTTTTCTGGGTAAAGCTTCAAATCCTGGGTTAGGCAGATCCTGACTCAGATCATTTGCAATGCTAATCAGGGCCCAGAAACTTGCGGATGTGGGGACACAGAGTTAAGGTACCCCTGTGTAGATGGGGGTGAGTCCAGAGTTAGGGGAGGGGGCAAGAAAAGAACCCTTTCACTTGATTTAGCAACTTGTTATTATTACACACACAGTTTTCAGATGGGCTTCTGAGTGCTTTACAAATCCGGGGCTCACTATGTCCAGGAAGGGAGAGGCAGCTCTCAGGAGGCCCTGTTTATTTTCATAATGGCTAGAGGATCAATCCTAGAGAAGGGAGGTGTCTGTAGGGCTCAGCAGGCCTGGCAAGAGAGCTGGGTGCAAGGAGCAGGTGCTGGCCTGCTGCCAGGCGCCCCAGCCTTTGGGAGATTCTCACAGTCATTGTCTGAAATGTTCTAATGGGGTAATAATACTGCCAGTCATGGCTGGCATGGATTGGTACTAAGCACTGCACTGCTAAATTGTTTGCATGCAGTTTTTTATTTGCTATTCACAATGGTTTTACAAAGTGGGACAATGAGGGAACTGAGGCTCAGTTATGCAAGTTAACACAACCTGTGACAGCAAAACTTTTAACTAGGGCTGGAGTCCGACTTCAGAGCCTGGACTCCTAAGTAGGCTGCTCTGAACTTCCATCCAGGCGAGAACAGGCTCCACTGAATGATATGTGAGGGCTCTTTGAAGGAGAAAGGCAAAAAATGTGTTTATTGAGCACCTACTTTGTGCTAGGCATTTTGCATTCATTATCTCCGACATTACTCATGACTGTCCCATGAGGTACTAGTAAATACTCTTATCTCCAGTTTACAGATTAGAAAACTGAGACTCAAGCTATGAACCTGAGATCCAAACCCAGGTCTGGCTGGCTACAGTGTCTATCTTCTTTCCACCAGGCTGATCTAGATGTGTTTATCTATGATTATCACTCAATTTCAGGAATTCCATAGTCCCCTAGCAAAGCCATTAAAATAAGAAGCTCCTGTGGAAACTGTAGAATTAAGGGGAAAGGGGTCATAAGTTTAGGTTGGGCAGGGATATCCCAGAGAAGTTTCTACAAATCCTAAAGTCCTTGAAGTTACTGACCCACATTTTGAGAATCTTGGATTTCAAAGCCATTAACCTAGAGTGCCCAGAGATATAAAGTCACAAGTTTTTGAAAAGTCCTGAGAGGAAAACATCAGACCAAGAGTAAGAATAACTTTTCCAAGGTCCCCCCCGCCCCAAAGTCTCTGGGTGACTTCTAGTATGTCAATTATCCTCTCTGGGCCTCAGTTTTCTAATAAGACCTTTTAATAACCCTTCTAACTCTATTCCCTAATTCTATAGTCAAATCTATCTTAGTCTATGAAAGCGGCTCCCAGTAGAGGTGTCCTGACATGTTAATTGTGAGGCATATTACAAATAGTTTGTTACTGATATTAGGTGTGCCAAATCAGAGACCATCCAAGTAAAATCACTCTCACTCATGGTGATGAATGAAGAGAGACAGGATTGAATTTCAACCAACACTGGGAATGACACAGATACAAATTATTGGTGCTCCAAGCTAGATGTAGGTGCAGAGTCAGATTGCGAAGCTGAGGCATCAGGAAGGTGGCACAGAGGAGGGGCTGTTTGGATTGGGTCTTGAAGCACAAGCAGAAGTTTTCCAGGGAAGAAGGTCTTCCAGGCAGAGGACAGATTAGAATGGGATGGATACAAAGAAAACAGGGAAGGCAGCCTTCTGATACCCAGAGAGGATGAGATTTGGGGCTAAAGTTTCTAGGGACCGCTGGGAGCCGAGGACATTCTTTCTTCAACTCCTTCCAGAATTTAAGACCCTGTCCTGCTGTGCTTTCTCCCCAGCCTAGACTTGCCCAGTCTTGTCCAGTCCTGCCCAGCCCTGTTTTCCTCTGCCCTGCTCTATCCAACTCCAGCACCCCTGCCCAGTTCTGCTCTGAGCTACCCAGCCCTGCTTAGCTCTGCTCACTTCTGATGACTTCGGCCCAGTCCAGGCATCGATGCCCAGATCTGCCCAGCACAACACACCCATGCTCACTCTTCCCAGGTCTGTCTGGTCCTGCCCAACTCTGCCTTGTTCAGCTAAGCCCTGCACAATCCAGTTCCTGTTCTGCTCAATCCTGCCCAGCCTTCCCAGCCAGCCCTTCCAGGCCTTCCTGACCTAGCCCTACCCTGCCCACCATGCCCTGACCAGCCCTGTCTAGCCTGGCTTGGGATTATCCCAACCCAGCAGGCTCAAAGGAAGCCTCTTTTCTTCAAACAACCTACTCCTTCTTCTTATATAATGAGAACATTGTAAAAATGAATAAATGACTGGAGAGGAGAAGGTTGAGAGGAGAATATGCCTCAGGTTGTGACCTGGGATGAATAAAGAGATCATTGAGAGAGACAGAGCCCAGAGTTAGAGCTAGTTTTAAAGAAACATCAAAAGGTTTCACTTTTGGTGGCCTTCGTGTCATTACATGTGTCATTCCCTCAGCCAAAAGTACCTATCCTTCTTTCCTCACCTGAACTACTTTGACTCTCCTTCCAGACTTGGCCTAAACATCACATCCTTAGGTCAGACTTTTTTGAACCCACTGTGGAGATTTAGTCACTGTGCTCCCTTAGCACACAGTATGTACTACTTCTATCCTAGAACCTATCGATAAGTGCTTTACAGTCATTTATTGCAACTTCTACAGATCCGGGAACACCTCAGGAGCCACAACTTATTCATTGTTCACTACTGATTCCCCCAAATAGAGCCTGGAACATAATGCAAATTAAGTGGGTGAGTTTTGTTAGACAAGCTGAGATTGACAAGAAACCAATGCTGGTTGAATTACTGGCCCTAATTATTGGTCCCATCCTTGTACTATGGCCTCAGGGAGGACAAAGTGTATATCACTGGCACTTGATTTTGATCTTGCCATGAAAAATTCCAAGTTTGAAATGCAAACGTCTGAAAGGGAGGAGGGTGGTTCCTGAGATATTTTCAGGGGAACTGTGAGGCCAAAACTATTTTCATAATAATACTAAAACATTACTTGCTCTTTTCACTAATTTGACATTTTCACTGATGGTGCAGAGGCAACAAGGGGCAAAACTGCTGATGCCACCGAACATCAAACAAGGCAGTGCCACCGAACTCTACCAGGAGTCATCATATTCTTCACAGCCATGCGCTCAGCAAAAGAAAATGCCAGTTTCTCCACAAATTTCCTTGATGAACCAGGAAACAGAATTACTTGTATTAAATCTTGATGCCTGAGTAAACATCTTTTTAATAGGCTGTGCGAGGGAAGGGGAAGTGAACAGAAAGCACTTGTGCTGCACGCCTGGTGTGGGAGTTGTCTTCAGGACAAGCCCTGGTCCTAGCTAGTTTTTCCACGGAACACCATTTCACTTGAAAGAATGACTAACAAACTATGATTATTAGTAGTAGACACTCTGTCAAAAGCAAACACAGTGAGATGGTCACTTCTTGGAAAATACCTGACAATAATTACTGTTAATGATACAATTTGAGCATTCAAGCCAAAATAAGAATTTTGTAAAACATTCTGTATCAGTGTAATAAAAAGTGTGACTCCATTTTTTATAGTTAACAGGCCCCACTCCTCTCTTTCCCTGGGGTCCCACAGTTGGGCAAGTTGGTAAGAAAGCCCCAGTGCTCGCTCTCTGGGTATTGGCAGAGAAGTTAAAACCACACAAATGCTGGCTGTGCACAAGAACACTCACTCCACTCCAGGATCCTAACTACAATAGAAACCAAAGCCACTATCACCTTGTTTCACTCAAGTCATTTCAGACCACCTTGGGTGCATGTGTAGACTGTGTGTGTGTGTGTGTGTGTGTGTGTGTGTGTGTGTGTGTGTGTGTGTGTGTGTGTGTGTGTGTGTGTGTGTGTGTGTGTGTGTGTGTGTGTGTGTAGATTCTTGACACTCAAGAGACTTGGTGCACATATAGACTGTTAACATCACTCTTGACATCCAATCCAATTTTGGGTGAGGAACTGATTCCACCCTCTGTGGGCAACCACAGAAATAGGCATTGTGAGCAGGATGGTCTAAGCAATGACCACCACCACCTGGGCTGTCTTCTCCTGTTTTTGGCTAGTTAACCAGCTCTGCTGCCTGTTGGGAAACATGCACTTGGAGCTGCTGCCTACTGGCCAGTGAGCTCTTTGACTTGTGCTGCTGCCTGCTGACAAGCCTATACGCTGAGCTGTGCTAGCTGCACCTGCCGGGACCTTCTGAGATTCTGTTATAGATTTAACTGACCTAAATCAGAAACTTTGAAAATTGGCATTTAGGAACAGGAGTCCCTAAGTGGGACTGGTGTCCTCTTTAAAGTTGCAATGGGTAGTGTGTCATGGCCCAGATCTATTTGTCTCAGATTGAAAGTCATGTCTTGATTTCATCGAAGCCAAGACTGACTGACTCTAGGCTCAGTGAACAACTTGTGTCCTATGACTGTTGTACGGTATGTGTGTACCACCAAGGTATTGACCCCTGTTCCATAGAACACTCAAAGACAAACCAATATACCTGTGCCATTAGGTGGCCACTCATGAGGAAGAGCAACTAGCATGTGGCACACTGAGGTACAAGCTCCACAGGGCATGTGGCTCACCAGGACTCTGAGGTTGAAAGTGCCTCTGCTATTGTTGCTGTTCTGCTTCTGTCACACACACAAAAAAAATTTCCTGGTCCTCAGCATTATTATAGAGGGAAATCTCTGATGCCCCAAGGCATAGACCCTAAAGAATATGGACCAATATGTTTCACTCCAGTTTCCCCAAAGGAGACTGTAAAATTATTGGAAATTGGAAAACACTGGAAAAGTGATCACCAAAGACTCTGGGTGATATCACCTATCAGGATGCTAAGCAGTCATTCCAACTTCATCATGTCTACAAAATGGATTGTGGGGTGAGGTTATGTCGGGAATGGAATTCTTGACCCTGATTACATTAACTGGGATTTTCTGGATGAAGAAGGTTAAAACAGGCAAGAGCCCTAGCTGGTTTGGCTCAGTGGATAGAGCGTTGGCCTGCAGACTGAAGAGTCCCAGGTTCGATTCCGGTCAAGGGCACATGTCAGGAGTTGCAGGCTCAATCTCCAGTAGGGAGCATGCAGGAGGCAGCCAATCGATTATTCTCTTTCATCATTGATTTTTCTATCTCTCTCTCTCCCTCTCACTTCCTCGAAAGTCATGTCTTGATTTCATCGAAGCCAAGACTGACTGACTCTAGGCTCAGTGAACAACTTGTGTCCTATGACTGTTGTACGGTATGTGTGTACCACCAAGGTATTGACCCCTGTTCCATAGAACACTCAAAGACAAACCAATATACCTGTGCCATTAGGTGGCCACTCATGAGGAAGAGCAACTAGCATGTGGCACACTGAGGTACAAGCTCCACAGGGCATGTGGCTCACCAGGACTCTGAGGTTGAAAGTGCCTCTGCTATTGTTGCTGTTCTGCTTCTGTCACACACACAAAAAAAATTTCCTGGTCCTCAGCATTATTATAGAGGGAAATCTCTGATGCCCCAAGGCATAGACCCTAAAGAATATGGACCAATATGTTTCACTCCAGTTTCCCCAAAGGAGACTGTAAAATTATTGGAAATTGGAAAACACTGGAAAAGTGATCACCAAAGACTCTGGGTGATATCACCTATCAGGATGCTAAGCAGTCATTCCAACTTCATCATGTCTACAAAATGGATTGTGGGGTGAGGTTATGTCGGGAATGGAATTCTTGACCCTGATTACATTAACTGGGATTTTCTGGATGAAGAAGGTTAAAACAGGCAAGAGCCCTAGCTGGTTTGGCTCAGTGGATAGAGCGTTGGCCTGCAGACTGAAGAGTCCCAGGTTCGATTCCGGTCAAGGGCACATGTCAGGAGTTGCAGGCTCAATCTCCAGTAGGGAGCATGCAGGAGGCAGCCAATCGATTATTCTCTTTCATCATTGATTTTTCTATCTCTCTCTCTCCCTCTCACTTCCTCTCTGAAATCAATAAAAATATATTTTTTAAAAAAACAGGCAAGAGCAAGACCTTCCCTACCCTGAAGTGTTCTTCATAACTACTTAAAAAACTTTTCAGGTGAAGGAAACAGAAATTGAAACAAAGGTCTATGGTTTGACCTAACTGGAAATCCAAAGTTGACTAAAAAAATTTATTCAATGTGAAGATGAAAACTTAACCAATTGGTTTTTGTATCTCTATACACTAGTTCAGAATTAATTTTAACATCTGTTGAAATGTGCCAATTGGTAGGCATATCTCATGATCCCCAAGTTAATAATTTATTAATAAACCCATTTAATATATTGAAATGGGCCACAATATGCATATCTACAGCATTCTAGAGCTATCTCCCTATCTTTTCTCTCATCCACTAGTGTGCATACCATGAAAAATAGCCCATCCCACTGCCACCACCATAAATGGTCATGCCTACCTTGAAGGAAGGACAGCAGCTACTGGGGGAAATTGACATGGTACAATAGGTTTATTATTATTTTGTTGAACATTGCAATGGACCAAAGGCCCTTACTAGTCTCAAGCAGAGTCTTATGATGTTAGTAAAAGGTAACCATTGTTAAGAAGGGTGCCCCCAAAATTATTGAGCAGATTTACCACCTGTATTAGCCAGGCTGCCACTATTAAGAAAGCATTAGATGGCCTAGAGTTATTAGTTGCCTGTGAAGAATGAGATAAAAACCAAGATCTTTATCAAAAAGCCTAATATTGGAGACTCCAAAATCTGGATTTTCCAAATCATTTCATCTTGGGCACAACCCCTGAAGTTACAAGTTTTGTTACAGCAGACTATGGGAAAGTTACAAGACCCCCAATGCTAGGCCACACCAGATATACAGCAAAGTTGCCTCCAGACTTCTGTGACTCCCATGCTCTTGCCACCCCAAGGGCCCACCACTCAGTATCCTGATTTTAGGCAGTGGCAACCACCACAAGGCTGCTAGAGACTTGGCATCTCCCTGAGGCACCAGCCACCATCTGGGGACAATTGCCCCTATATCTCTCTGGTGGTTTACTGGTTTCCCCACAATTGACAAATCTTCATGACCTTAACAATATTGGGCTCAAGTTACAGTTATTCCTGGGGTCCCACAAAATTTCAACAAAGTACCCCCTATACTATTAGGGGAATTACAAGACAAAATATAGGGCAAACAGGTATGCCTCACCTTAACTATCAGCACTATTATCTTACCTGAATTACCCATGGTCATAGCACCCATTGCCCTAAAATATCCCATTGTGTGCATGGAAATCCTGGCTTACTGAGTAATAAATTTAAATAAAACCTAAGTTTTACAGTTAGTTTTGCAAAATGGGATCCCAAAAATCTCCCTCCCACCCCCCCTTTCTACCTAGTTAAAATAGTTAATATAGCCCAATATATTTTGAAACAAGGCCTACAGCCATTATAGTAAGAAGTTATTGTTCCTACTATTTCCCTCTTTAATAATTCAATTTGGCCAGTGCTCAAACCTGATGAAAATAAACAATACCTAACAGTGGTTTACCATAACACTAATGCCATGATACCCTTAGCTGAGGTTCCCATACCTAATATGGACATTACTGACTCCATCTAATTAGCAATTAGAAAGTATTAATGCCACAACACAAGTCCTCACCAAAACGCTCATCATCACCTTCAAAGTTCCAGACATAATTGACAGTTACCAAGGAACTCATTTCACTTTTCAAAATATATAATTCATCACCATGTCTTATATATACTAGTAATTCATTTTAGTCTTTGGCTATTCATTGAGCACCTTCCATGAGCCAGACACTAGGTTAGGTTCTGGGAGACAAATATGGCAGATGTGGCCTTTGCCTGCCATGAGCACATAATCCCAATGGGAAATGGTCAAGTCAACAAATCAATGAAGCTCATGATAAAAATGAGGACGAAGTGCTAAGGGAACCCAGAAGGAAGATACCTACACTGAGAAATGAAGAATGAATAGAAGTTACTCATGTTTAGGCATGTAAGAGAGAACATGGCTTATTACAAGAACTAAAAAATGTTCACTGTGGTTGAGAATAGGGTGCTAGAAGGATGTAAGTCATGAAAACAGAACTCTCTTGAGGTATTTCAAATAAAGGAAATTTAATGGAGGCAAATTTTTTATAACTGTAATGGAAGAGTTGAGAAGATACACAAAGGATGAGGAAGCAACTCAGAGATCAGTGACAGCAAGATGCCAGGGAAGGAGTGACATTTCTAGAGCCCAGCGCTGGAACCATCTGGTAGGGGCCACAGCTTGGCGGTTACTAGCTTACAGGAGTGGAGCCTCAAAAGATACAGCAGCCTTGTGGGAGCTGGAGCCACAAGGAGACAGAGGAAATGAAGCCATTTCTGGAGATACCATCTGAGGCAGAGTGGTGGGAAAGTAGAAATACCCTTCCACCCTTCATCTCCCATCAGTCCCTCCAGTGGACCAAACCTAGCTGGAATCCAGCCAATAATGGAACCCTGAAATTTTGGGGGATGGGAGGTGGGAAATGCATCAGAGGGCAAACAGGCAAATGACTAACATAGGGATGCTTGGAAAACATAAAACTGAAAAAATAAGCTACCTTTGGATTATTTAGGGTCTCGTAAGTGCTTTATCTTAAACACAATGGGGAAATTTTGAAGGGTTTTAAGTAGGAAGTATATGATTAAATTTGTGTTAAAATATTAATAAGTCTTTTAATAATTTTTTTAGCTTGTGTACCTGAGCATAAAAAAAATAGAAGTTTCGAATAAGAGAAAGATGGTGGCCAACGGGATGGCAGGCTGCAAGATAGTGTGTGAGTAAGAGAGTGAAAGGAGAGTGCGTGGACGTGCAGGGAATGTCTATTTGTGAGTGAGGGACAGCTATATTCCACAGGACTGTTGGGAACTGGCAGACATAATAAAAGCCTTATATGATAATACCTCAACATAATAAAAGCCTTATATGACCAACCTACAGCCAACATCATACTCAATGGGCAAAAACTAAACTCATTTCCCCTGAGAACGAGAACAAGACAGGGATGCCCACTTTCACCATTCTGTTCGACATAGTACTGGAAGTGCTAGCCATAGCGATCAGACAAGAAGAAGAAATAAAAGGCATCCAAATTGGAAAAGAGGAAGTAACTGTACTTATTCGCAGATGACATGATACTGTACATAGAAAACCCCAAAGACGCCATCAAAACACTACTAGACCTAATAAATGAATTCAGCAATGTATCAGGATACAACATTAACACCCAGAAATCTATGGCCTTTTTATACACCAATAATGAACTCACAGAAAGAGAAACGAAAAAAAACAATCCCATTTACCATTGCACCAAAAAAATTAAGATACCTAGGAATAAACTTAAGTAGGGAGGTAAAAGACTTGTACTCGGAAAACTACAGGACATTGGAAAAGGAGATAGAGGAAGATGTAAACAAATGGAAGAACATACCATGTTCATGGACTGGTAGAATCAACATCATTAAAATGTCCATACTACCCAAAGCAATCTACAGATTCAATGCAATCCCTATTAAAATACCAACGGCATATTTCAAAAATCTAGAACAAACTCTCCAAAAATTCATCTGGAATAAAAAAAGACGTTGAATAGCCACAGCAATCCTGAGAAAGAAGAAAAACAAAGTTGGAGAAATCACATTACCAGATATCAAGCTATATTACCAAGCCACTGTTCTCAAAACTGCCTGGTACTGGCACAAGAGCAGATATATAGACCAATGGAACAGAACAGAGAACCCAGAAATCAACCCAAGCCTAATATATGTTCAGAGCCCCAGGTTGCGCGTCCTGCTGCTGAGAAATATAGCTTGTTATTAGGTTGCTTTGCCATTTGGTAAGGAATTTAAATGCCCCATCACGTCAATGAATGGCTATTAGTTTAGAACAGTGGTTCTCAACCTGTGGGTCGCGACCCCTTTGGGGGTTGAACGACCCTTTCACAGGGGTCGCCTAAGACCATTGGAAAACACATATATAATTACATATTGTTTTTGTGATTAATCACTATGCTTTAATTATGTTCAATTTGTAACAATGAAAATACATCCTGCATATCAGATATTTACATTATGATTCATAACAGTAGCAAAATTACAGTTATGAAGTAGCAACAAAAATAATTTTATGGTTGGGGGTCACCACAACATGAGGAACTGTATTAAAGGGTCACGGCATTAGGAAGGTTGAGAACCACTGTCCTAGGGCAATGGAGACTAAAGAGAAAATAAACAAATGGGACTACATCAAAATAAAAGGCTTCTGCACAGCAAAAGAAACCATCAACAAAACAACAAGAAAGTCCACTGTATGAGAGAACATATTTGCCTATGATATTTCCAATAAGGGTTTAATCTCCAAAATTTATGGATAACTCAGACAACTTAACAAAAGGTAGATAAACGATCCAATCAAAAAAATGGACAAAGCATCTAAATAGACACTTTTTGAAAGAGGACATACAGAAGACCAAGAGACATATGAAAACATGCTCAAAGTCACTAATCATCCAAGAGATGCAAATCAAAACAACAATGAGATACCATCTCACACCTGTCAGAATGGCTATCATCAACAAATGACAAGTGCTGGCGAGGATGTTTTCATGCACTGCTAGTGGGAATGCAGACTGGTACAGCCACTGTGGAAGACAGTATGGAATTTCCTCAAAAAGTTAAAAATGGAACTCCCATTTGACCCAGTAATCCAACTTCTAGGACTATATCCCAAGAAACCAGAAACACCAATCAGAAAGAATATATGCACCCCTATGTTCATAGCAGCACAATTTACAATAACTAAGATTTGGAAACCACCCAAGTGCCCATCAGCAGATGAGTGGATTAACAAACATCTACACAATGGATGTTTTAAAAAAGAAGGAACTTTTACCATTTGCAATAGCATGGATGGAACTGAAGAGCATTATGCTAAGCAAAATAAGCCAGTCGAAGAAAGATACATATCACATGATCTCACTCATATGTGGGATATAATGATCAACAAGAATAGATCCAGAGACAAATGGCAGGGGAGGGGGAGGGGGAGTTAGAGAGCAACCGAAGGACTTGTATGCATGCATACTAGCATAACCAATGGACACAGACACTGGGGCGGTGGGGGCTTGCCCAGGGTGGGAATCGTTG
>NW_005371933.1:2195942-2207839 GCF_000412655.1 Myotis brandtii | reverse complement strand
AATCAGGGAAAAAGGAGACATGTAAAACTTTAGACAATAAATAAAAATTTAACAAATAGAAGTTTCATTTAGTAGAGATGGTCATAACATCTGAAATTATCATTTCTCCACTAAAAGCTACACTGGTATGTTAAAATGTATCTGGAGACTACAAATAAGAAGAGTGAGGTATCTGGGAACTGTGTCATTAAAGAACCAGTTTGAGGTATCAGTCACATTTCTCCTGGAGAAGAGAGATCTGAGGGAAGACATGACAGCTGTCATATTATGTGAAGAGCATTCATGTAGAAAAGGTGTAAGTTTCTCCCTTGGTATTTCAGAGGGAAGAGTGAGGAGTCGGGGGAACGATGGGAAAGCTTATTTTTATTTTCATTTTGAAGGAAGAACTTCCCAACAATTAGAACTTTCTAGCAATTAGATGGTCTCTCGCTGAGATGTTAAATTCCCTCACAAGATAGCTTTCAGTGAGAAAAGATGACCAGATGGAATCTTGTTATTAGTTGGGGCCAGGTTATAGGGTAGTTACAACACCACAAAATTCAGTAGCTAAATATGGCAAACGTTTACTTTCCCACTCACACTACACATCCAATGTGGAGCAGGAGGGATCTTTGTTCACTGTGGTTCTTCAGTGAGCCAGACATCCGTGATGACCACAAAATGGAAAGGGAAAGATCCTTTTGGAGCCTCTGTTCATAGGTGACAGATCCTTCCTCCTCATATTTCATTAGCCAGAGCATGTCACACTGACACAACTACTGAAGAGAGTTATGCGCAGAAAGCAGAAAGCCAGAAATATTTAAGAGAAATGCACTAATGACAATTATAAACTTCAATGTCTTGATTATACTTGTCTTGACTACTCTGCAGGATGGTTGAGAGGACACAATGCAGTGCATGAAAGGTCTTCGCAGGGATAATGTGTAGGGAAATGAATGGTGTGCTGCTGATGTTCTGCACCTTGTTCACTGATTTTTCACTGGTGACTCACACCATACCTGGTGCATAGTACAGGACCAATAAATACATGGATAACAAACTTTTCCGTTGATTTGACTTCTTTCTGGGAAAATAAAATTTGAGTGTAGACATATTTAGGCAAAGGTGACTAGTCTACTATCACTTATTGGGTATTGAAAAACAGACTCCTTCATTTAGATGAAAGAGGTATTCAATGATCTCAAAAATCCTTTTTTAACAACAACAAAAATGCTAACTACGCAGCTTCCCCTTGGAGACATAAAAGTACAATGGTTAGCCTAAAATAAGGCCCTGAGTTTCATGACTTGTGAAAGAGATTTTATTCCTTCTAATAAACCCCTCTTCTACATACTCTATACTTTGTGGCTTTGCTTTATTACCATGATAGCATAAAACACTTTCTGAATTTTATTTACTGTGTCCCCATTAGCATAGTAACAACATGAAGTAGACAAAGTGTTTTGTTCTTGCTGGTAACCCCAGTGTCAAAAGAGTGCTGGCCACATAGTAGACACCCAGTATTTGCTGAATGGGTGTTCTTGGGCCCAATAAGAAATGAGAAAAATTTATAATTATAAAGCCAAATTTAAAAACCCAGGCTTTTGACGTAGGTAAACATATAGCATAAGAGTTTCTCTGTGCCTCTTTGTGAAACAGAGCCTCCAACCTCAACACATCAAAAAGTATCCTGGACAAGGAAGCTTCACTCACAAACGCAGCCATTTCATTTGCCGGCGTGAACGAGGAACCTCACTGGGAAACACAACCCCTTTGAGGAGAAAACCTTGTTCCCCACAATAGCAGTTTTCTGCCGCAGTGGCATTTTTCCCAACACATTATGCAAAAGCTGGTTAGAGAAGATGCTGAGGACTGTTATTTCCTAATTTGATTCTGCCATTTCCAGTAATGGAAAGCTGCACTCCAGCCATCCATCTTAATAAGTGACAAATGCATTTCATTAAAACTTCCTTAAATAATTTCTTGTGGTTTTAAAAGGAGGGAAAAACAAGAAAGAGTGCTGTTTTGTGCTCCCATGCATGTCAACATTTTGAGAGCCATTAAATGAAGCAAGATCTTGTCTTGGGTTGAAAATTAAGTGGTCAACTGATGCCAGCTCAGTGTGTTTCTCAAATGCAGTTGCCCACTGAACAAAGGCATGAAAGGTTGTTAGACTGTGATGTCGAATAAGTAATAATAGTAATAGACAAGACTTGACAATTCCTATTGAACTATCTGTTCCTAAATACACTGAAGAATGGAGATAGGCAATTCTGTAAATTGACTCTTTTCAGCTTTGTGGCTCTCTGCAGGTAAACAGGAATATAAAAAATCCAGTATAGTGAAAATAGCATTATGCTGGATTCAGGGGATTTCAATTCTAGTCTTATTTCTACTGCTTAGGAGTTCTGTGACCTTGACCAAGTCAACAAATTAATCTCTTTGTGTCTCTGTCTTCTCCTTTGTATGGTGAAGATATAATACTTGTCAAAACAACCTAACAGAATTATTATGAGGATTAAATGAGACAATACTAGTATAGAAAACAAAACTTACTAAATGATGAAGAAACTGTCACTAAAACACCTTCATGAAAGTACAGGCCTTTCTTTCTTTCTTCTTTTCTTTCTTACTTTTCTTTCTTCCTTGCTTTCTTCCTTTCTTCCTTTCTTTCCACTCCCATATCCCAGTGCTTAGAACAATACATGGTACACAGGAGGTACTCAATAAATATTGATTAATGAGTATGATTGTTCATTTTATTTGTCACCTTGACTGTGCCACTAAGTACCCAGATATTTGGTGGAACATTATTCTGGGAGTATCTGTGAGGGTGTTTCTAGATGAGATTAACATTTGAAATGATAGACTTAGTAAAACAGATTGTCCTCCCTAATGTGAATGGGCCTCATCCAATCAGCAGAAGACTGGAATAAAACAAAAAGACCTAATATGAGGGACTTTCACCTGCCTTGAGTTGGGACATCAGAGTTCTCTCCCCCTCCAACTGGAACGTACACCATCAGCTCTCCTGATTCTCATGTCTTCCGGCTGGGAATGGAACTAATACCACTGGCTCTCTGGGTCCCTAGCTTGCTGACTGCAGATCTTGGGACTTCTCAGGCTTCATCATTGTGTTAAACAATTCCTTATAATAAATCCTAAATATAGATATCTCTATAGCTATCTCTAATTCCATTTCTATCTGATATACATCCTATTGGTTCTGTTTCTCAGGAAAACCCTGACTAAAATACAATTAATAAAGGACAATAAAATGGACAGTGTTACTAATAATAAGCCATTTGAGTTTACTTGATCTAAGAAGTAGACACAGAGAACTTAAGGTAAATATGACAAGAAAGTTTAATTATAACTCAGGGCATGCTATTTTACACTCGAAATCTAGGCAGGACCCTTAGAGGTTGTGTACTTATGTCAGTACGGTTGTGCTACCCTCTTCTGAGCTCATTACATACGTAGCAGTGTATATGCATTACCTCATTTAATCCTTTCAAGGCAATTATGCTTACTCTGCATATGAGAAATATTGGGTCTCAGAAAGTGCAAGTAACTTGCTCAGTGTCAGAGCTGGTGACAGAGCAGCAGAGCCGGACCTGAGTTCCTAACCACCATGCTACTGCCGCTCAGTTTCCAACTTTGATGGCAACATGACTACTGCATCACTTAAAATACATTGTGTTATGAACATTACAAAATCCAAATCATTATGACTTAAACAGAAAGAGAGTGTATTGATTCATGCAGAAAAGTGCAATGTAGAGCTGTCTTCTGTGCGGTTTGTCTGACTTGTGTTCTACTTCTCTAGTTCTGCCTTTATCCATGTACTTGCTTCATCTGTGACTGAAGCAAAGTAGTTACCATGATTCCAACACAATACCTATGCTCTGGGACACCCAAAGAAAAGAAAGAAACATGAACCTTCTCTTCTCCAAAACTTGGAGCAGACTAGTAAGCTTTACTCTGACTGGACCAACCTGGAAATATCAGAGTAGCCAAGGTATGTCCATGTGCTGATTAGCTTAGGTCTGAGTTATCACCTGGTCCTAGACCAGCGATGGCGAACCTTTTGAGCTCGGCGTGCCAGCATTTTGAAAAACCCTAACTTAACTCTGGTGCCGTGTCACATATAGAATTTTTTTGATATTTGCAACCATAGTAAAACAAAGATTTATATTTTTGATATTTATTTTATATATTTAAATGCCATTTAACAAAGAAAAATCAACCAAAAAATGAGTTCATGTGTCACCTCTGACACGCGTGTCATAGGTTCGCCATCACTGTCCTAGACCAACACCCAGGCAAGGAAGAGGAGATTAGACTGATTGGCTGAGGGTGATGTATTCCTCACCTCAGCCACAGGAAGGAAGCAGCGTGCTATTAGAAGAGGGGAGGGCAGGAGTGGATGCTAGATGAGACACCAACATATGTTCACTGGAACATCCAAACCACTACCCCTCCTCCATCAATGTGTCAGGACACTTTTTTTAAGTAGTAAAATAGCCTATACTTTTTTTTATTATTATTGATTTCAGAGAGGAAGGGAGAAGGGAAGAAAGACAGAAACATCAATGATGAGACCGAATCATTGATCAGCTGCTTCCTGCACACCCCCTACTGACGGAAATGGAACCATGACTTCCTGGTTCACAGGTTGACACTTAACCACTGAGCCACACTAGCTGGGCCAGCTGGTACATTTTTATTCCTATGAGCCAGCTGTGGTTTGGACATTTAACATCCGTCCTCCTCTCCAATCACGCAATAGTCCAAGCAAACTTGCAATAAGCATTTTATTTTGTACACGTACCAGTGGATTCAAAGACAAATAAGATATGAGTCTTGTCCTCAGAGGACTTCAAGTCTGGTAAAACTGGAAACTGAGCATAAAGAGTCCAGAAGGGAAGAGGAGGGAATTGCTGAGTGTGCAATACACAGTCGGAGTCTCATAAGCCTGAACCCTTTCTTCCGCAGGGGAATCAACCTGAAGCATTTAACTTCCCTTTGGAGCTCATTTTATCATTTTTACTGCTTTCTTTGGGGCCAGTTCCCCATCTCTTCTCGAAGACTTTGAGTCCCAGGGCATGTGTAGTGCTCTGGAGGTCTCCTGACTCACCCTGAGTCTAATCCCAGCCCTTTTTCCCCTTAGTGCATCTCATTTATTCATGTTTGGCTTGTTTTCCAATCTCCTTTAACTATATACATTGGGGAGGAGCTGTGTTTAAATACTATTATTTGTAGCTTGACCAATGCACAGCCATTGTTCAATACATGTCTATTAACAATAGTAATGATACTGATAAAGGATTTCAATCCCTGCAGCTATTAATCAAGTGCTTTTTGACCAATTCTAAATTCATTTCATCCTGAAGTATCTGCACTTCTCAATTGCTGTCAAGTTTTTCTATTTGCTTTGTTCTGCCCACTGATATGGTGATATTAGAGGCTGAGCCTCTTCTTCTTTATCATTGTTCTATAGATTTTTTCAATCCTAAAAGCTTAGCACATTCACCAAGACTCATGAGGTTAGGAGGAGTAGGTTTGACTACCTACATTTTTATGGATTAAAAAAAAAGGTACAGAAAGAGGCCACATCTTATCCAAAGCAACAACAGCAGAACCAAGCCTACAATGTCAGTTACCAGATATACCTTACCTGCCCTCTTTGGGGACAGGGCTAAGGAATGTACTGCAGGCAGGAAGAGGGAAGGTATTTACTGAGCTCTTGCTATGTGTCACACACTTTGTCACATGTCTTCATGTGAACCATAGCATTTATTCCTCACAATGGTCTTAGATATATAGCTATCATCTTCTCATTACCCAAAGAAGAGAGTAAGGTTCAGAATTATTTAACTGACTTGCACAGAGCTAACAACCAGTAGAGCTGGGGTTCAAGCCCCAATCACACTCCAAGCTCTGCCCTTTCCTCTGTACCCTGATATCTCCCAGTGCCAACCAACCCCTGAATTTAAAAATGCTTAGAAAACTGTATATGAGAACTGATGGAGATTAGCAGTCCTCATATCCTAATCACTTCATTTTGCCATGATGTTCTCTGTTAATGGTTTGTTGAGTGTCTCTGGGGAAGTAGATTGGGTTCTAATCCCATCTCTGCTGTTAACTGGCTAAGTAATCTTGAACAATTCCACTTCTCCAGATATATCCATAAATATTTTTAAACAGCTAGATCAGGGGTCCTCAAACTACGGCTCGCGGGCCACATGCAAATACAAATATTGTATTTGTTCCCATTTTGTTTTTTTACTTCAAAATAAGATATATGCAGTGTGCATAGGAATTTGTTCATAGTTTTTTTTTTTTAAACTATAGTCCGGCCCTCCAACGGTCTGAGGGACAGTGAACTGGCCCCCTGTTTAAAAAGTTTGAGGACCCCTGAGCTAGATGGATGGCTAAATTAGTGAATTCTCAATTGAAGGGGCTGTTGGTTTGGCTCTCTGTCCCTGAGAACCCTAAAAGACACTCGGAAGTTTGATCATGACTTAAGAATGAGCTCAGACTTAATTTGCTGTTCCCAGTCTACACACACTGGTTTAAGAGCGCAGAATTTAGAGTGTCTGCATGCAGTGGAGGAGAGCGAGATAAAAAGCTCACACAGCTGCTCTGCTGGCTTTCCTTGGCTGGCCCCTGACAATGCCTGAAAATATTAACCTTCATAAGAACAGACTGGAAATGAAATCATAAGCTAAAGTGGGGAAAATAAAAATCCCCTAAGGCCAGGAAAGGAAGAAAAGGGAAAACAAAAGCAATTATAAAATCCTGACACATGCAGGAAATTCACCTGCCCAGGAAGAAGCCAAAGGGTTGCTGGAGCATTTGGAGTGGTTAGGAGAAAAGCACTGGGTTTAGAAACCTGATACCGAGCTCAAGGCTAACTTTATAGCGACTCCTGGGTGGCTTTCCAAAGGTCACTCACTCCCCCTGCAACTTCCTTTCCCATCTGTAAAATATAGTAACAGACCCATCCCACCTACTTTTCAAAGTTATGCTAAGAGTTCAGCGTGATAAACCAGAACAAGGGCAGGTTACTGCATCCCAGGTGGGTTTCAAATTGCTCTACACATCATCTTAATAATTCTTTCTCCAGGGAACAATGTAATTGGTATGTAAATATGCTTACTTTCCCTACCTGTACTTTTTTTAAAGGGGTGGTAGTCAACAAACATTTATTGAGAATCTACTATATGTAAAATCGGCAAAGGGATACAAAAGGTGCAAAAGTACTGCTTAACCACCTTAGGGGATGAAAATAACCCACCAAAATTTCCATCCAGTGACTAACAATGCAGCTAGTTTGGAATTTTGGTAGACAGAATAGTGGCCCTCATAAATGGCTATGTCCATCCTAGCCAGTTTTCTCAGTGGTTAGAGCCTCGGCCCATGGACTGCAGTGTCCCATGTTCAATTCCGGTCAAGGGCACATATGTACATACATGAATTGAAGGCTTGATTCCCCGGCCTCAGTAGGGGTGCTTGAGGGAGGCAATCAATCAATATGTCTCTCTCACATCGATATTTCTCTGTCTCTCCCCATCCCTTCCGTTCTCTCTTTAAAAAAAAGCAATGGAAAAAATATCCTTGGGTGAGGATTAACAACAACAAAAAATGTCTATGTCCTAAACCCTAGAACCTGTGAATATATAAGATTTTGTAGGAAAGGAGAATTACGGTTGCTAATCCACTGACCTGGAGATGGGAAGATTACCCGGGATTATATGGGTAGGTTATATGGGATTATATGTAATCACAAGGGTCCTTTTAAGGAAAAGAGGGAAGCGAAAGAAGAACCAGAGAGATGACTACATGAGAAAGACTTGGCCTGACGTTGCTGGCTTTGAAGATGGAAGAATTGGGACCAAGAAACATGGCAGTCTTGAGAAGCTAGAAAAAGACAAGGTAACAGATTCTCCCTGGAGCCTCCAGAAGGAATGCAGCCCTGCTGATTCCTTGATTTTAACCGAATGAGACCCATTTTGGATCTCTGACTTCCTGAACTCAAAATAATAAATCATTGTTGGTGTAGCCACTAAGTCTTCGATAATTTGTTACAGCAGCCAATAATTCAGTTCATTTGTTTGCTTTTGTAATTTGAAGAGCCAGTCCTTCTGACTATCTTGCACTTCTTTGCAAGTAAACCTCTTTTCTAAATGTTTCATCTGAGTCTTCCTGGAAAGCAACCGTGTAAGAATTAATTTTCCACCAATGAAATGGTAGCCAAAATATATACTCTCCAGTTATCTATTGCTATTAAAATTTATGGTCCAATTACTTACTACAAATTATCCCACCATGTAGTGGTACAAAATTAAACATTTATTATGCTTGTGGATTCTGTAGGTCAGAAGTTCAGGACACAGTGGGGATGATTTGCCTCTGCTATGATATCTAGGTCCTCAGCTGGAAGATTAGAAGGTTTGAGAGCCTGAGGATTAGAATTATCTGAAGATGATCATATATCTAGTAGTTGAGGCTGCTTGTCATCTGGAATATTAGCTGACACTATTCACTGGAGCATCATTATATAACATCTCCATGGCCTGGAGACTTCCTACAATATAGAACTTTTTCCAAATGTTGTATAAGATTCCAGTTGGAATCTTATCATGTGTAGCCTTTTCAGACTGGCTTCTTTCACTAAACAATATGCATTTAAGTTTCTTGCATGTCTTTTTGTAGCTTCATAGCTCATTTATTTTTATCACTAAATAATACTCCATTGTATAGATATACCCCAAGTTGTTTATCCATTCATCTTTTGAAGGAAATCTTAGTTGCTTCCAATTTTTGGAAGTTCTGAATAAAGTGCAGGTTTTCATGGGGACATAAGATTTCAACACATTTGAATAATACCGAGGAGCACAATTACTGGCTCATATGGCAAGACTATGTTTAGCTCTGTAAGAAACTAACAAAGTGTTTTCCAAAGTTAATGTGCCACTTTCTATTCCCACCAGAAATAAATGAGAGTTCCTGTTGCCTCACATCCTCAGCAGCATTTGGTGTTGCCAGTTTTTTAGATTTTAGCTATTCTAATAGATTTGTAGCAATGTCTCGTTGTTGTTTTAATTTGGAATTCCCCAATGACATATAACATTGAGCATCTTTTCATATACTTATTTGCCATGTGTATATATTCTTTAGTGAGGTGTTTAAATCCTTTGCCCATTTATTAATTTGTTGTTTGTTTTCTTATTGTTGAGTCTAAAGAGTTCTTTGTATATTTTGAATACAAGTCCTTTATAACATAGGTGTTTTGCTAGTCTTTAGCTTGTCTTTTTATTCTCTTCACAGTGTGTTTCACAGAGCAGAAGTTTTAAATTTTAGTGAAGTTCAGTTTATCCATTTTTTCTTTCATGGATTGTACATTCGGTGCTACATCTAAAAACTCATCGCCAAACCCAAGGTCACCAAGATTTTCTCCTATGTTAACTTCTGGAAGTTTATAGTTTTACATTTTACATTTAGGCCTATTATCCATTTTGAATACATTTTTGTAAGGTGTTAAGATCAGTTCTAGATTCAATTTTTTCTGGATGTGGATGTCCTGTTGTTCTGATGCTATTTGTGGAAAAGACAGTTCTTTCTCCATTGAATTGCCTTTACTATTTTGTCAAAGGCCAGTTGACTGTATCTGTATGAGTCTATTTCTGGGCTCTCTCTTCTGTTCAACTGACCTATTTGTCTGTTTTTTCACCAGTACCACACTGTCTTTATTACTGTGCCTAAAATCAGTAGTACCAGTTCTCTGACTTTATTCTTCAGTATTGTGTTGGCTACTGTGAGTCTTTTGCCTCTCCATATAAACTATAGAATCAGTTTGTCAATATTCATGAAATAACTTTTGGGATTTTTATCTGGATTTTATTAAATCTACAGATCAAGTTGGGGAGAACTGATATCTTAACAATATTGAGTCACTTTTGGAAAATACAATCTGCCATACTTCATGAGGGCAGATTTTGTGTACTGTTGTACCCTCAGAATCTACAAGAGCATTTAGCACACAATAGGGTCTCAATAAATACTTTTATTACATGAACATATGAATCTTTCTAATCAAATGTCCAACTATGCACTGTACATCTTCTAAGTCATCACCCTGCCCCAGGCTCTGAACAAAACATGTGGGTGTGTTGGGAAGGGAGGGATGGAATGCTATATATTAATTTGGACTTCTCTGGGTGCTCTGGTGGAACCTGGAGCCTTAGGCAAAAACCCTTACATTAAGGAGCACAGCATAAGGTAGCTATAATATGTATCCTCAGTCCAAATCTCCTTAGTGGCCTCACCAAATAGGATGCAGGCCTCTTCCTCTCCCTGGCATTCTATCTTCTGTTTTAAGACCCCATGTGCCCCAGCTGGAAAGACTTATCACTACAATCACTCATGAATGTCTGCTCTCCACCCATTATGACCCTTGGGAAATAGAGAGTTCTCTTAGTGGGGACTTTGGTGGTATTAGTCTCTTAATGTCTCTCTATCCTGGAAAGAAGTTAAATTTTTTGTAAGTTTTTAAAAATAATACCAGCCCAGCCAGCATGGTGGCTCAGTGGTTGAGCATCAATCTATGAACCAGGAGGTCACAGTTCAATTCTTGGTCAGGCCATATGCCCAGGTTGCGGGCTCAATCTCCAGTGTGGTGTATGTAAGAGGCAGCTGATCAATGATTCTCTCTTATTGTTGATGTTTCTTTCTCTCCCTTTTCTTTCCTCTCTGAAATCAATAAAAATATATATATTTTTAAAAAGCAAATAAAAATAATTTCAGAGATAGGCCCTTAAATTTCTCCTTCTGTGAGTCTGAAATGTCTTTAACATTGTCAGTATAATCTAACAAAACTACACTTGTTTTCTTCCTTCCAAACACTGTATAAACCAACCTGTATCATCAACCCAGAGGTGGAAAGCATTCTGTAATACTCTTTCAAACTCAGTTTCATCACTAGTACACAGTGTTCCCCATATCAGCTGTGACTCCTGCGACTTCATACCCATCTCTACCCACCAGTTTTCCAATAGGGAAACAGCTATTTTCTCAAAACCAATTGGTCCCACTGCTAGGGCAGTAATCAATCTGTGGGCAGATTATGTTCTGCACTGGGATTCTTAGCAGTTGTAGATGAGGTTCCCATGTGTGGCAGGTATAACTTTTATTCTACAACATGGAACATTAGAAATTTCACATTATTTTTATCTCCTGAAATAAAATGTAATCTTTTCTGAGTCTCCATCCCACTGGGTTAGTAGCAAATGTAACTTTAGTCACTATTGGAACATACTTTCCTCACTCAGGATTGGCAAAGTCCCAGGGACGTACCAGAGTGTGTGTCATTTAGTAATGGCTCTCTGGTCCATGGCCCATCACTAATATGGTCATTGTATATGCCCACAAAAGCCCACAAAGGTGAGCATCTCCTCTGTACTGGGCTCATGGCCAAGTCTGAGTGTCCAGGGTACCAAGTCTAGCCTCCTTGGGCACTTAAGGAATCATTCTCTTCTGAGATCCTGCTATTCCCTGCAGTACATTCATGGGCCAGGTACTGGTGCCTACTACCCTAAGAACCTGAAAAGTTTTTTTTCCATTCCTGGTCTTATGAAATGTTCTAAAAACCCTCTATTTTCTATGGCAGCCTCAATGTCTTGAGTCTCTCAGATGCCACATACTTGCCTCTATCTTCTTCCCTTCTCTTGTACTTTCCCCTATGGAGCTTAGACTTTGGCAGAAACAAAAACCAGGAGAGCCACTGTCTCATGGGGAGCTGGGAACTTCTGTGGCACCATGCTGTGTCTTTCCTGATAGCACTTATCACATTTTTCCCTAATGTCTACATCCTGGGCTAGTCAGTGAGCATGGGGGGCGGGGGGGGGCGTGTA
>NW_005371933.1:2176661-2195879 GCF_000412655.1 Myotis brandtii | reverse complement strand
GTTGATTCCATGCTTGTCTTATTTTCTGCTGTATTTTTAGCACCTGGTACATCTCATATCAGGTGCTTAATAAATGTTGACTGAATTCATAAATGTAACAAAATCTGTGGGGCGAGAGGCCCCATGGCACAGTCACCACCCCTTCACTGTGTGTTAAAAGAAGAAAAACAATGCAGTGGTCCATCTAGCTACATCTCTCACACCTCATGCCCCAAGGAATCTGGAAATATATCAAATGTAAGAGAGCAAAACTGAATTTTGTATCTATTTCGGGGGCGGGGGGGTCTTACTATATTTTTTGCAGATAACTTTGCTAATGCTGGGAAAACTGCAAGCCATCTTTAGGGGAGGGACAACTACCTCTTCCATTGATTCAGCCATATTTATGGGGATCTGGGTTGGGGCTATTGCTGTGTGTGTGCTCAGATTGTCTATGAGGCTTTTAGCCGTTTGGAAAGTATAATAAACTCCTCTCCATTCCCATCTGCACAAGCCCATGCTGCAGTCATTCTCCTCTGTGAGCCCTACCTGCTGTCATGAGACTTCTCCTCCCTGCAATTGGAGGAAATGAGCAAATCAACCCTGAGCACCCTTCAGGTGGCTCTGTGACCTTGCATTCCTCCCAGTGACCTTTCTCATGTTGTTCTTTGCATGGGCAATTCCAGCCATTACATTAGCAACACGCAATTACACCTTCAAGGTAGATTCAAGTTCAGGCTCTGCTAGGATATAAATATCTTAATGAGGTGACAGCCATGCAAAACTTCTGAGTGGTGTAAATCAGGGCTCTGAGAGATTGCAAAGACACGTTGGCAGGTTCATGCCCCAGCACAAAGAAAGAAAAAGGAGAAGAGGGGAGAAAGGAAGAGAGGGGAAAAGGAAGGAAGGGGACCTTTCTCTGATATTGCTGGTGGTAGCATGCAGCAGTGTTTTAAAAAGTGATTCTAGCCCTAGCTGGTTTGGCTACAAACCACATGATTATCTCAATAGATGCAGAAAAAGCATTTGACAAAATCTGAAAACTTTACCCCTAATATCAGAAACAAGTCAAGAATGTGCATCTTTGCCACCTGTATTCAACATTGTACTGGACATTATAGCTAAGGCAATGAGGCAGGGAAAAAAAGAAAAGAAAAGCAAGCATCCTGATTAGAGAGGAAGAAGAATAAGCATCTCCATCTGCAGATGACATGATCAATCACATATATGTTTTAAAATGCCAAGAAATACACACACATACATACAAACTATGAGAACTAATAAACAGCAAAGTTGCACAATACGAGATCAACATATAAACATCAATTGTACGTCCTTTACTAGCAATAAACAACCTGAAAATGAAGTTAAGAAAATAATTACATTTACAATATCATCAAAAAGAAGAAAATACTTAGGAATAAATTTAAATAGAAGAGTGCAAGATGTATACTAAAAACTACAAAATACCATTGAAAGACATTTTTTAAAAACCTAAATAGAAGAATATCCTGTGTTCATAGATTGGAAGACTTATTATTACTAAGATGGCAACACTTCCCAAACTGATCTACAAATTTAACACAATCCCTATCAAAATCCCAGCTGGCTTTTTTGTGGAATTTGAAAAGCTGACCCTAAAATTCCTATACCTGTGTAGGGAACCCAAAACAGCCCAAATAATCTTGACTCACTTCTCAATTTTAATACTAAACTACAGCAATCAAAATATTATAGTACTGGCATAAGAATAGACAAATCTATAATAATAAAGGCATAATATGCTAATTATACCGTACATCCTTCCGGACGAAGCCGGGGCTGCAGATAGAGGCAGCCTCCGCCGCTGCGAGGGACGGATCCAGGCAGCCACTGTGGCTGCAAAGGCCTACTTTTGCATGAATTTCATGCATTGAGCCTCTAGTAGATTAATAAAATAGAATTGAGAATCCAGAAATAAACCACTTATAATTCATTCATTTTTTTATAAGGGGGCCAAGACAATTCAATGGAGAAAAAAATAGTCTTCTCAACAGACAGTGCAGGGTGGGGGAAGGAGAAGCAACTGGATATCAACATGCAAAAGAATGAAAGTGCACCTCTATCCCACACTTTATATAAAAGTTACCTTAAAATGGATAAAAAATTTAAATGTAATAACCAAAATTATAAAACTCTTAGAAGAAAACATAGGTGTAAGTCTTCATGACTTTAGATTAGGCAAATGTAACTTTTTAGATATGATACCAAAAGCACAAGCTTTTTAGATATGATACCAAAAGCACAAGCAACCAAAGAAGTGATAGAGAAATTGTACTACATTAAAATTAATAACTTTGGTACTTCTAAGGATAATATCAATAAAGCAAAAAGAGAAAAATCCACAAAATTGAAGAAAATATTTTCAAATCATATCTGATAAGGATCTAGAATCCAGAATATGTATAGAGCTCTTACAACTCAACAATATAAAAACAATCTAATTAAAATGTGGAAAGGATTTGCATAGGTATTTCTACAAAAAAAGACAATAAGCACAAGAAAATATATTCAACATGATTAGGCATCAGGGAAATACAAACATAAATTATAATGAGATACCACTTCACATCCACAAAGATAGTTATTCTTAAAGTAATAATAGTACTGTTGGAGATATGGAGAAACTGGAACCCTATATTGCTGGTAAGAAAATAAAATGGTACAGTCACTTTGGAAAACAGGTTGACAGTTCCTCAAACAGTTAAACATAAACATCATATAACCAAGTAATTCCACTCCTAGGTATTTACCCAAGAGAACTGAAAACGTGTCTATACAAGAACTCGTACATGAATGTTTATAGGAGCTTTACTCATAATGGCCCAAAAGTAAAACCAATCAAATGTTCACCACTGATGAATGGATAAACAAAAGTGGAATATCTATTTAACAAACTATTATTATTCAGCTACAATATGGATTAACCTTGGAAACATTATGCTGAGTGAAAGAAGTCAGTAAAAAAGAGGACCACATATTGTATGATTCCATTTCTATGAAATGTCCAAAATAGGCAAATCTACAGAGATAGAAACTAGATGAGCAGTTTTCAGGGGTTGGGGTCGCGAGATAGATAGTGACTGCTAATGAGTGAGGGGTTTATTTGGGGAGTCATTAAAATGTTCTGGAATGAGATAGACCTTCCCAGGTCATCCACACTTGATCTACTACTCTTAGATGAATTAAGGGCTTCCGCTTTATGCTCTTTAATGCCTCTTACATATGCCACTCATTATATTTATTACATTGAATTTTAATAATGTGTCATAGGTTTCAAGCTCCATGAAGAGAAAGCACATGTCATAGTCATCAAAACTCCCTGCACAGGTCCTGATGCAAGGAGGCACCAATAAGTAGTGTGTAGCCTGAAGGAATGAACACAACCAGAGCCAGTAAAATGGTTATACACAATCCTGACTGGAGCAAACAAATGAATAAGGAAATAAGAGGAATTCATTGGTTGAGGTAAGATTTAAAATCCAGAGTAAACTTCAAAGTGTAATGTAAGCTTCAGGCGCAGCTAGATCTAGGTGCTCAGTAATATCACCAGGAAGCTATTTATGGTTTTCTTGAGACTCACAGAATACTTTTTTTCTCCATATTTGAGCAAGGGCTCTGTACCTGACATTCAATGGGCCAAAATGACTTGCCCTTCTCAGAACCAATTGTCAAGGCTGTCTCTGATTAGAAGACCTGGGCTATGTGGCCACTTCTAGAGCGAGGGCCTGAGGTCAGCCACTCCCAAACACCACACTGGCAAGAGTGGGGGAACAATGATTAACAAAAGGAAAGTGGAGGTTTTCTTACCAGAAGAGGGTATATGAAGGCTGGACAGGCAGAAACAACAGTCATCCATGACAGAAACTCTTAGCTTATTAGCTCTTTAGGACAAACTTTGTGCTTCCTCTGTAGCTGCCTATAGATCCTGCAAATTGCTCCCAGTGGCCACCTATGCCAGGCTGTTGACTGACCGTTAGGTGGGACATCATAGATAGCACCAGCAGTGAGTGAGTCTGTCAGCAAACGCACAAGGCAAGCATCACAGAACAGGTGGAGGCTCTGACTGGGAAACACTTTGCAGCATGCTGAGTATTTGGATTAATGGCTTTCAGGGTTGCCATATTTCAAATGTAAATCAAACATTTATTGGTGATAGATGTCAAGGAGAAAAAGTATACTTTGAGGGTAATCATCCATGTATTCCCACTCATCTGTCATGGGAGCAGCTGAATTTCAATCCCATAAAATAGGGTCTCAAACAATAATAATCATATTTGTAATTTCTCACTTATATAGTGCTTTAGCATTTGCTAAGTCTTCCCATATGTTATTCATTTTAGCTTTAAGTAACACACCTGTGCAAGTGGGAATTTGTTATCCCCATTTTACAGATGAGGAATATGAGACTCCAGATGTTAAGTGATTTATCTATGGGTGACAGTGCAGGGGTTAGAAACCACGCCATCTGATGACAAAGCTATAGCTTTCATCAAGATACCACGCTGCCTCCTCGCCCCTTTCCTTATTAGTCCCCCTAAAACACAGCAATAACGTAAGTTGAAGGCTTTTCCAGTTGCCATACCTTTTCATACACATGAATTCATTTTATTTTGACAACAACCTGGGAGATAAATATTACCCATTTTATTTTTTATGAGTCCTTGCAGATCAAGACTTGTGACTATGAAGTAGACTAGAGGGGTGGCCCAGAGATAGAAGGTATTGCTTGACCGGTTGCTGTTTTCCTAAAAATTCCTTTACTGTGTCCAGCTTCCCATGAGAGATCCCGATGAATGCCAAGTCCTGGCAGTTTCTGATTAATCAAATGCACAGCACGATCACACAGAAACTTTCCTCCTCAAGCGTTCTCTCAAAATGAATCTGTTCTTTCATCTCTGTTTAAGTACTCAGCCATCATTCTCACAGATAATTGTCTATTTGTACAAACCAAATTTCTCACCGTTTAAAATTTTCATCAGTCCTGCAGATGATAGGCCCCTCTTCACAAGTGTATCTGACCTTCATGAATCCTTAAGTGTCAGCAGAGAGCTCTTTCTCTTGACCTATTTACGCTTCCTTTTACATGTCAATGGTCTCATTTGAATGTTGTTTAAACTCACAGAGAATTTGGTATGAGTTCTTTGCTCTTAAAAATGGCCAATCATCTTCCACAATCATGAAATCAAGCACTTACCTTCCCTGTGGCTTCAGACAGAATAACTTGCTGACCTTGGAGGCACCACAGCTACAAGATCAGATGCGCTGCTGTGTGACTCTACTATGACCATTCCTGAATCAACACACAACAAGGAAGTCATTCTCCTTACTTCATATCATGTTATATTAACTTTTTATGTCATAGAATGCTGGGATTGGAAAGAACTGACTATAATGCAACCTTTCCTATCTCTAGATCATCAGTTCTCAACCTGTGGGTCGCGACCCCTTTGGGGGTCGAATGACCCTTTCACAGGGGTCGCCTAAGACCATCGGAAAACACATATATAATTACATATTGTTTTGTGATTAATCACTATGCTTTAATTATGTTCAATTTGTAAGAATGAAATTGGGGGTCACCACAACATGAGGAACTGTATTAAAGGGTTGTGGCATTAGGAAGGTTGAGAACCACTGCTCTAGATGAAGAAACTAAGATTCCCTTGAAGTATATAATAGAAAATTTGGTTGAAGGGTATAAAAAAGGCCTCCTGTAATAAAATTACAGATAGGATCCTTCTTCTTTGGGTGCTCTTGGAAAATAAAATTTAGTGATAACTTGGTCTATTTTTTAAATATATTTTATTGATTTTTTACAGAGAGAAAGGGAGAGGATAGAGAGTTAGAAAAATTGATCAGCTGCCTCCTGCACACCCCCTACTGGGGATGTGCCTGCAACCAAGGTACATGCCCTTGACCAGAATCGAACCTAGGACCCTTCAGTCTACAGGCCGATGCTCTATCCACTGAGCCAAACCGGTTAGGGCAACTTGGTCTATTTTAAGCTCTAGGTAACGTTAACGTAAAAAAACATTGAAACCTGTAAAGAATTTTTGTGAGTTTATTTGAGCCAAACTGTCAACATATGCCGGGAAGCAGAACCTCAACGAATTGAGATAATGCTCTGAGAATAGCGGGTTACATCTGTATTTATACATTGCAATCAAAGGAAAGGGATGTAGGTGGGTTACATGAAATCCATTGGTGATAAGACTAGAGAGGTGGGAGAAAGCAAAGGGGGGAAACCCCTGGGATTGGATAAAAGTAAAATGATAGACACATACTTAAGTGGATGCAGGAACAATAAATATGATAATAATGAAGGAATTTGTGGTATCTGTCCTGGCGCCCAGCACATTAGATAGTGCCCCAAGGGGTACAGAAAAAGGGAAGTTACAAGTTACCCAGACTTGTATGTTATTCAAGGGTATGTTATTATAGATGCAAAAAGACAGATAGGCTCAGTTAAGGTAAAGGTTGACCTTGTCAGTGAAGATAATGGCCTAGGACACAAGTACCCACCATAACTGCTTTTAGTTAAAGTTTAATTTCAGACCATCCTTTGTGGTTACTTTAGGTCTCTGAGTTTGAAAGACCACCATGCAGGCCTTCCCTGAGCTAGTCAGGTTAGCCTGTGGTCCCTTTCGTTCACAGTCCACATGTCTTTTGCACATTCTCACACTAATTTCTTCTTTACTAGTGCAGCAATCTGTTTTAATGAGATATATATTCAGTAATATTCTCTTCTATTTTTTATGTAGTAGAAAGAGCTCTAGGCCTGGACTCATCAAATCTGGATTCTAGTCCTGGCTCAGCCACAACCAATCTTGGGAATTTGAGTCTCCACAAGCCTGATCTCTAAAATGAGGTAATATACCCATCACCATGAAATTATTGTGCCATCAGAGGAGCTCATATATGTAGGTGGAAGATCCCAGTGCTGCCACCACCACCACCATTTCTAGAGGATTGCTTTACACTAGGGGAGGATAATGCTGTGCCTGAGAATTTGTTTGATCCAAAGGTAAAATGTTCAGAGCCTTTGACAGTCTTTCTCTTTAGAGCAATGGGTCTGGGACATATGTCAGGATAAACCAAGAACTGACATGGCACTCTTTCTGCTCCTGGCAGCACAATGTATGCAGATGATACTGTAGAAAATAAGTACAGATTGTAAGGTCAAAGGCAAATGTAAACAGGGTGCTGAAATAGAAAATGATAAATTATGAAGCACCTACCATGATGTGATGGTCAGAGAATGTTTTAATGATATTTAAGCTAACACCTGAAGGATGAGAAGGAGCCAGTTACCTCAAGACAATGAAAGAACACACATTCCAAGCAGAGGGAATAATATGTACAAAGGTGTGACAAAGTTTATTGTGCTCTGAGAACCAAAAGAAGTGTGTGGTCTACAGGAAAACATGATATGAGATGAGGCTAGAAGGATAGGTGAAGGTAGATCCTGCAAAGCCTTGTGGGCCATGGTGAGAAATATGGACAGGGAACCTCTAAAAAGTTTTCAGTATGGGAAAGACTGGTTGCTTTTCGTTTGAAGAACATCACCTGGCCACTGTGAAGTAAAATAGGAAACTATTGTATCGTCCAGAAGATAGATGATGGTGGTGGCCTAGACTAGGGAAGGGTCCATGGAGATAGAGAAATGTGTAGACTTCTTATATGATATGGCTTTCAACATGTTTCATCTGTGGAATCTGAAAAAAATCCAAATGAAGCCATCAGGTAAGCTGGAGCTGAGGAGAGAGGTCCAAGCTGAGAGTTATAAATTGGGAGTCATCAGCTTGTTGATGGAGTTTTAAACTAAGGGAATAGAGGATATCCACCAGGGAGAGACAGCCCAAGACCAAGCCCTAGACATACCTATATGAAGAAATCAGGAGGAGGAGGAGCTAATGAAGGGGGTTGAGAAGGACAGCCAGGGAGATAGGAAGGAAATCAGGAGAGTTTCAGACCACAGACACCAAGAATAAGAGATTTTTAAGTACAAATGGCTGTTAAGTCTTAATATTTCTGTTCTTATGCTAGCTCTAACAAAAGAGGGTCTAAATAAATGTTAGTTTTCTAAGTTAAAACCTTTTCATCAAAACAATTGCTCTCTATTTGTGGGATTTAAGTATTAGCCTACATACATGATGCTTAGGAGAAGGTAGAACTATGATAATGAAAGAACATCCTATATAATAAAAGGCTAATATGCAAATTGTCCCCATGGGCAGGATTTTGACTGACCAGGAGTTAGACGTGCACTGACCACCAGGGGGTGGTGCAGAACATGGCAGGCATTGGTGATGCAGTGCTGGCAGCAGGCAACAGTGGAGGTGCTGCCAGGTCCGATGGGCCCTGATGAGAGTGGGACCACAGCAGGATGGTGGAGCAGGTGAGCAGGTGGTGCCAGGCCAAGGTGGGTGCGAGTGGGGGCCCCAATCACCCCGCCGGTCATCCCACAGATCGGCCCTGATTGCCGACCAGGCTAGGTACCCTACCTGTGCAAGAATTTCGTGCACTTGGCTTCTAGTCATACATAAAGCCATATCTACTTTGTTTATAAGTGAAATTTCTATTGCTAGGAGAGCCCTTAGAAATAATCTCATGCCCTTACTGGTTTGGCTCAGTGGATAGAGCGTTGGCCTGTGGACTGAAAGGTCCCGGGTTCGATTCCAGTCAAGGGCATATGCCTGGGTTGTGGGCTCAATCCCCAGTAGAAGGCATGCAGGAGGCAGCCAATCAATGATTCTTTCTCATCATTGATATTTCTATCTCTTTCTCCCTCTCACTTCCTCTCTGAAATCAATAAAAATATATTGGGGGGAAAAAAGGAAAAGAAATCATCTCGTGTCCTGCCTTATAGTCAGGCCAGCCTAGTGACAACAATAATGAGTATCATATGACAAAGTCTCTTGGGAGCTCATTATGTAGCAGTTTGTGGTCACTCTGTGGGTAGAGCCAGGCATCTGAGCTTTTAAAAGCCCTCCAGATGAGTCTGCTACATGCCCCAGTTTGAGAACCACTGTATTACAAGAGCTTTCCAGCCTGTTATTCCCTTCCTAGCTAATTGGTAATGCTATGCACACCCTGGAAGAAATAAATCAAATCTGATGTAGATAATCAGGCATAGCCTGCAAGTCTTGGCAACCAACAGTGAGAGAACAAAGGGATCCACACAAGAATTTATGCAAGGGCCTCTGGGGGAAACCCTGGAGATAATAGAGCAGCCAAGGATCTGACGTGGTTGACCACAGTCACTGGGTTGTAATCCCTTCTTAAGGATTCTCCATCTCAGTAATGCTACGAGCCTGAAGATTATGGCCAAATGGAAATTCATTAAACTGTAAATCACCTTCCCCACCTGGGCTAAGACAAGCCCTGGAAGAATTAATTAAAGTTTGATGGCACCTGCACCTGTCACTGTTGCATACCTCACTCAATAAGGCCACAGAATACAGATTATTCACCCCAAATATGGCCACTCCATAATGAGCTCCTCCAGAGCTAGCTCCTAGTGGAGAGTAGGAAAGAGTGAGGCAGCTCACTCACAGCAAAATGTTTCCATGAGTAGTAAGGATGCTGGGCTGGAAGCCTGGTCCTATCTCTCCCAGTAACGTACTGCATGTCCATGGGCAAACTGCTTCTATTCTAGCCCCCATTTCCTCAACTGGGAAATAAGATATTTCCAGTGTCTCTCAAACTTTAGCAGAAAGAAAAATCACCTCGAAAAGGAATCAACCATCCTAGTATTCCCAGGACTGAGGGAAGCCCTGGGACATCAGAGTTTCAGCACTAAAACCAGGAAAGTCCCAGGCAAATCAAAATGAGTTGGCCATTTTGGAGGGCTTCTTAAAACAGAGTGCTGGACCCCATCCCAGAGAGGTGTATTTCTAATAAGCTCCGGGATGTACTGTTATAGACTGGACTGTGGCTCCTCAATGCCTTTTTGCAGACCAGCTGCAGTAGACATACCTAAGGAGCTTGTTAAAATACAGATTCTTAGGTTCCAGCACCAGAGAGTCTTATTCAAATGGGTTGAAGCTGGGTCCAGAAATATGTGTTTTTAACAAGCTTCTTGGGTGATGCCCTGCAAAGTTTGAGAACCACTGAACCAGATCATCTAGTTCCTTGCAATTCAAACATTCTATTGCATTCTCAGTGTCTAATTCCATCCCCATTTAGTAAAAGCTCCCACAAGTTGATTTCTTGTGCTTGGATCAGTCATGCCTGGCATCAGGCATTTCAATTTTTGCCATGAGCAAATGCAGCTGTTAGCAGCAGCAAGGGATCCCTGGGAGACAAGAGTGCACATTCAGAGTGGGCGAACACAGGCGCTTACTCACGGATGCAGCTCTCACTTGCCCTGGGGGAGACTCTAGCTTGCGTCAAGAAACTCCGGTGAGCTCGTCACTGGGGCCTCATTGGGGATGAGTGTGCCTTGGTCTGCGTGTGTCATGCCAGGTGAAGTCAGACTCTGGCAAAGAGGGAGCATTAAGTACTTCCTGTACACGAGGCCTGGCAGTCCTGCTGGCAGTCATAACCCAGCAGACTACAAGCAACCCCTGGCTGCTTGCTCTGAAGAGTCCCTACTGGAGAGCAGCATGACCTCCACCCCAGCCCTGCAACTGAGGCTGTGGGCTCTGAAAGAGGCAGTGCTGCCACCTCCTGGCCCTGGCTTAGGCAGGGCCACAGCAATCTTTACAGATGGATCTAAAACCTCAAATCAGGAATACTGGAGTATTTGATCTCGAAAAGACCCCAGAGATAATCCAACCCCTTCCCCCGACTATGCAGGAAAGAAAACTGAGCTGGCAGGTTCTCCCACACCAGTATGTGGCAGAGCCAGAGTCAAGTTCCCTAGAACCTTGCTGATTTCCTGCTTCTTTAAGACAAATCACTATGTCTACTAATCTTGGCCACACAGGAAGGTGGGGTTTGTAGAGGGATCTTAGCAAAAAGAGAGGGCTGGCTGCTATTTGGTGCTGTGCCCACCTACCTCCTCCATGCATAACCCTCCATCTGCGAGAAGCAATGACACTGGCCAGGAAAGAGCAATAGTTGCTTCCAAAGGGGAGAAGGAAATGCTCCACAAATACATACTTTCAAATAGTAATCTTCAAAGCAAATAAGCATCATACGGGGAAAGGTCCCTACTTCCTATACAAACCATGTTGAGTGTACAGTTTCTTTCTTCTTTTTAAAATAATGCCTCTACTCTTTATTATTATTATTATTATTATTATTAATTTCAGAGAGGAAGGGAGAGGGAGAGAAAAATAGAAACATCAATGATGAGAGAAAATCATTGATCGGCTGCTTCCTGCATGTCTCCTACTTGGGACCAAACCCACAACATGGACATGTGCCCTGACTGGGAATCAAACCGTGACCTCCTGATTCATAGGTCAATGCTCAACCACAATGAGCAACAATGAGCAGGCTCTTCTTCTTTAAAAGTTGTTTGGGACAGCCCTAACTGGTTTGGCTCAGTGGCTAGAACGTAGGCCTGTGGACTGAAGGGTCCCAGGTTCGATTCCAGTCAAGGGCACATACCCGGGTTGCGGGCTCAATCCCCAGTAGGGGGCGTGCAGAAGGCAGCTGATCAATGATTCTCTGTTATCACTGATGTTTCTATCTCTTTCTCCCTTCCTCTCTGAAATCAATAAAAATATATATTTTTTAAAAAGTTGTTTGGGACCATGGAAAACTCCTCCATATTAGGAATCCCCACCTGGAAAGATGGCATGTGCCCAGGAGAACTATTTAAAGACCAAGGCATGGGGACAGGTGAAATAAAAGAGAAGAAAAGGAGAAGGTAAAGCGAGAAGAAGGAAAAGCAAAAGGATGGACAGATGCAACTACTGGGTACCAACCTGGGCCAAAGACTGCTAACCCTTGCTTCAATAAAACTCTCACTCATTCATTCATTTAGTAAACATTTTGGATGCCTACTTTGCCCAAGGCATCCTGCCTGACCCCAGAGTAGACACATTTAATCCTGCTTTTAAGAACATATGAGGGGAAATATGCAGAAAATAAACCTTACCAAGCAACTATAATACAAAGTAGAAGGTACTGGGTATTATGGTAAGAAAGACAGTACTGTGGGAGCCCAGAGGAGGAAGAAGGGGTGTCCAGTTAGGGGAGAGGAATTAAAGAGGAAGGTGTCATTTCACCAAATCATGGGAAGAATGGCAGCATGCAAAGATGAAATTGAGGGCATTTCAGAAGGAAAAAAAGGAAAAGCAGGAGCTGAAAAAGGAGGGAAAGTAGGTGAGGGAAACACAGTGGTTCCTTCTGGCTGAAATGCAAGATGCAAGAAGTGTAGACAATAGGTAGAAAAAGTATGAGTGGACAAGTCAAGAGGAGAATGGTAAAGCAAACTTGAATGCTAAGTTAGCTCAACTCTATAGACAAGAGAGAGCCCCTGCAGGTTCCTAAACAAGAGAGGAACACTGTCAGAACTGTACCTGAGGACAATTAATCTGGCTTTTAAAAAGAACTAACAAAACAGAGACAGAATCTTAGAGAGCAGGCTGACAGCAGTCAGGTTGGGGGGGAAGGGAAGTGTTAGGGGACGTGGAGGGATTGAGCAAAACAGAAAAAAAATGAGAAAGTATGGACACGGATAACAGTGTGGTGATCATGGGGGCGGGGGGAGGTGGGGGGAGGGTATCAGGAGATAAATGGTGATGGACTGAGACTTGACTTGAGGTGGTCAACACACAATACAGTGTACAGATGTTTTGTAGAATTGTGCACCTGAAACCTGTATAATTTTGTTAACCCCAGTCACCCCCAATAAATTTAATAAAAAGGGAAAAAATAAAATTAATTCGGAAGAAGGGTGAAAGAGCACTCCATTGTGAATACTGCAGTGTGAGGGAAAAAAGGCCATGAGCTCGTATAAATAGGGGTCCCCCATCCACTGGGATTTTACTTTGCAATTCAACTGAAATAACCTAACAATATGTCCCAGTGTTCATATTGCTGGGATTGTAATCACCAGTTACTGCTTCCTGTGCACTCATTGCCAGGTTTTCTTCTCCTTTATGAGCTGCCGTAGAGAACAATAATAATATCCTCTGCTTCCTACTCTCCTCCATTCTGTCCTACTGTCTGAACGATGTATTCGACTTTGCTCCTGGCTGTATAAGGATGATGTTTATGATTACTACTCACCATCAAAGTCAAAAGCAGCTGTGCTGAATCTTTGGAGTATTTGCGAGCAACAGAGCTGGAGTATTTGCAAGGAGGGTGGGCTAATGGTCACTCCTAAGGATAGAAACCCAGGGTTCCCATGCTAGGATGAAAAGCCTTGTTCAAACACATATGATAAGTGCGTGCTGGACTTCTCTGACTTCATCCCTTAGAACAATTAGAGCAATTAACAAGCACCTCAGAATTAGAGAGAGAAGATAAAGGAAGCCTCACCATTGCTGATGGTGGGGTCTCCTCCCAGAACCATTGATTCATCAAACAAACTCACCAAATATCTAAGCTTTAATTTTAAATGACTATATCCCCTTGTTCACAGCAAGGTAATCAAATCCAGTATATTGGAAATATTTTTCAGTCTTTTCTAGACTGGTGTTTTGTTGGGGTTTTGTTTTGTTTTTTTTCAATTTTAAATAAATAAGAGTTCTTACCATGGCAATTTTTTTTATTTCCTTTGCTTTGCAGCCTGATTAATGATAGGCTCAGCTCCACAAAGAGCTAAGGGGAGGGAAGAAAATAAATGTGAAGGCTCAGCCATTTCAGGTCTATTCAGGGAGATTCAACGCCCTCCACTGCTCCTGGAGATGGCACAGCCTCACACCTGGAATGGGCAGAGAGGGGTGGGGGTAAGGAGGGCGGCAGGTACAGGATAAACCCAAATCTGGCTGAGCTAATTATCCTTTCCGGCCTAGGCTAAAACCCAACTTGAAAACACAAATGGAGATCACAAGGATTCCACAAACCTCAGACCCTCCTTTGTAGGTAAACTTCCCCCAAAAGCTCCCCCAAGTTATGTACGACCTAAAAGGCATGGGTATCACTGGTACCAGGGGCTCAGGGAAGGGAGTGAAACTTCTCTACATGACACAATAATAAGAAGGATTTCTAAAATAAAAGGCAGAGAAGAGCTTGAGGGAGAGAGGGGAGCTGAGGCCAGGGCAGTGGCCAGAGGCTAAGACAGAATTCACCTTCCCCACCCTGCCCCCATCCCACAGCTTCCCACCAAGCCTCAGATCTGTGGCAAAATTACTAACTAATACAACACCTTGGTATAAGTAGAATTTCCAAGTGTGTAATAAAGCTCCACTTTACACCTAGCCATTTCGGGGCAGCTTAAGACCGTGAGTGGGCCCAAGAGAATCTACAGAATCGTGTGGACAGACTTGGCCTTCCCTGGGTTGGTATAAACTCCCCAGCTGAAATCGGTGTTGTATTACTGTTGTTGCAATAAGAAATTAGTATAGCAATTTAGGAACATTTCATTCAAATAGTTAAAAATCTCAAAGAACTAGATTAAACCATGGAGAATTTTGATACCTCACCATGGTACTCTGTACCATTTTCTGGTGAACACACAATGGTAGGGACACCTGACCTGGACATGGCAGAATCAGGAGCCTCTTGTCCATCCTGAGCCTAATATTAAAATCCAGGTGGGGCAAGGATGCGAGCATCTATTTCTGGGTCTAAAATGGTAAAGGGGACAGAGCTTCTGCAGCGGGGGTTGGGGGAGATTAAACCTATTTCAAGAGGAAACTGAACTAAATTTCCCTGGCAGGTTAGTTTTATGTTGCACCTGTTCACAGGCTTCCTTACTTCTGCCTCGGTGGCATTTTGCATATTTTTTACTCATGGTGCCTTGCAATAGTTTAGCTTTCAATAGGTTGCTTTCTGGCATTTCTCCTAACCTGATTAAGTATCTGCCTTCGCCAAGGGAATGATACTGTTTCTGGCTGAAGTTGCCTTTCCAGGACCATTAGCCTGCCCAAAGCACGTCAAGTCCAGTGATGGTGGACATCACTTACACAGCTCGACAACGAAGGCCCCAACCTTTCATCTTTGCCTGATGTCTACAGTCGATTCGACTTCATTTGGAGAACATTATCCATGGTATTGCTTGGCAAATTATTTATCTGTTGGGTTATTGTAGTAAACTTGTAAGCAGATGGGGCTTTAGATTTTCCATCCTGTCTCCAAGAAAAATGAACAAGGAGCATAAGGCACCTAAAATCCCTCATCCATCATCGCCCGCTAGCAGGTGCTCTGCTTCAGCTGTTTGCGCTTTACACCTTTACTCATCTCCTGCATTTCTCTCCTCTATTCTGCTACAAGGGAGAGATGAGAAACAACAGCTCCTCTGATGTCAGCAACACCCAGATGTGGGCCCACTCCTCTTCCTGTGTAGCCATGTGTTCTAGACTCTCCTGTTTCCTTTACAGAACGTCAGCACTGGCATATTTAAAAACCCTAGCTCTGCTTTCCACTGACTTTTCGCCTCCTGTCCTCAATCCTGACCTCACTTTCAAAGCTCCTTAGTGCTTGGCTCTGACAAACCTAAATTCCCTTATTTCCACCAGGGTCTGTCTATACTGAATTGCTAATTAACTTCTGGCTCTCCAAGTTACAGAGCTCATTTGCTGACTCACAAGAGACAACCAAAGGAAACCCTTCATTAGCATTCCTGAGCTGCTCATTAGCCACTGGGAGAATCTTAGGAAGGAAAGATAACTCTACTTGGATTAATGTCACTTTATCTCCACAAGAATTCACTGGGCATCTCCTAAGGCAGTGGTTCTCAACCTTCTGGCCCTTTAAATACAGTTCCTCATGTTGTGACCCAGCCATAAAATTATTTTCGTTGCTAATTCATAACTGTAATGTTGCTACTGTTATGAATCGTCATGTAAATATCTGATATGCAGGAGGGTCTTAGGCGAGCCCTGTGAAAGGGTCGTTCGACCGCCAAAGGGGTCGAGACCCACAGGTTGAGAACCGCTGTCCTAAGGGCTCAGCACTGTAGGGGGAGGAGTGTCAAATTGGTGCAAGGCAAACCCCTACCCTCAAGGGGATGGGGGCAAGATACACAGCATTAAACAACTAATATACAATACACAAGAATAATATACAACATTAAGATCAAATTAGTTTTGTTCCAAAAAGGAAGGTTGGTTTAACATTTTTAAAATCTTTTAATGTGATTTTCCAATTTAATAGAAAAACATAATCCATTTGATAAATGAGGAAAAAAGTCATCTGATGAACATCAATTCATGATTTTTTTTAAAACCTACTTATTAATCACTAGCAGAAGGAAACCTTCTTCATCTGATAAAAGATGACTACCTAAAATCCTATAGCAAACATTGCATTTAATTGTGAATTGTTCAAAGTTTTCCCTCTGAGACACAGAACAAAACCAGGATGCTTACTCTTACCACTTTATAATTATTGGATAAATTGGATATTCACATGGGAAAAAACTAACCCCTATCTCACGCCATCCATAGAAATCAATTCCAGGTGGATTATAGATCTAAACATTAAAAGCAAAACAACAAAGCTTCCAGACAAAGCTTCCAGATAATAGTAAACAAAAAAAAGCCAGCCTTGAAAGAGTACATACTATATGATTCCATTTACATAAGATTAAAATATAGGCACAATAAATCTGTGGCATTGCAGGTAAGTCTTCCACAGTGCTGGTCAAATCCACTTCTAGAGATGGGTAGTGGCTCATAAATGTGTTCACTGAAAGGCATACCAAAGAAGGGGGGCATGGGAGCAGTCAGCGCCAGCAGGGATGACTATTTTATCACTGACATTGTTTAGAATAGCCAATGCATGACAATAATTAAAAGCAGAATGTTTTTAAATTCTCTACAGACAGTAAACCAACCTTATTGCCTGAGACTGTGGTGGACTGCCCATGGTGCTCCATCCTCCTATCCTCCCTCAGAGGCTCCAGGGCCAAGGCCCATGCACAGAAGCTTAGGCAAAGGAATATAG
The DNA here is from genome assembly GCF_000412655.1 of Myotis brandtii. Classification (NCBI taxonomy): domain Eukaryota; kingdom Metazoa; phylum Chordata; class Mammalia; order Chiroptera; family Vespertilionidae; genus Myotis; species Myotis brandtii. Next base: position 2,178,848 of record NW_005371933.1, on the reverse strand, counting down.
TGTTGAGGAGAAAGTGGTGCCTGATATTTCCGTCTAGCACAGCGGTTCTCAACCTGTGGGTCGAGACCCCTTTTGGGTTCGAACGACCCTTTCACAGGGGTCGCCTAAGACCATCGGAAAACACATATATAATTACATATTGTTTTTGTGATTAATCACTATGCTTTAATTATGTTCCATTTGTAACAATGAAAATACATCCTGCATATCAGATATTTACATGACGATTCATAACAGTAGCAAAATGACAGTTATGAAGTAGCAACGAAAATAATTTTATGGTTGGGGGTCACCACAACATGAGGAACTGTATTAAAGGGAACTGCATTAGGAAGGTTGAGAACCACTGGTCTAGCAGGATCTGAGCTCCCGCAGAAGGCAAAAAGGCCTTGGAGCCTGGAGCTAAGAACATTGGTGAAATAATCGGTGCTGAAATCAGGACAGACCAAGGGAAAGGGTCAACCTGAGGGGGGAGTAGTACTGCAACAGAAGTGAACTAGATAGAGCATCAGGTCTCTGCCAGCCTCCGGTAGTGTCTTCTTGAGCTTTGGGAGTAAAGGACCTAGCAAAAGGACATAATGGTAAACAAGAAAAGGGAAACCCACCGAGCCACGGTGCCTCAAACCCGCAGGGTAAATTAATGACAATAAGTCTAATCCGCATGGCACTTTGTAGTTTTCAAAGTGCATTTAAATATAACATTTTGTCTTACTTCTTGAGCCACTTTGTAGAGTTCACAGAAACTATGTTATTTCTTCTTTCTCATAATAAAATAATAAATGCTTGCTAACGGAATTAGGAAAATAAAGAAAAGGGGGGAACTACCTACAGATTTTCATGCTTAAGATTTTTAACTCGGACTTCATGCTCTATGAATTTGTTTTGGTGGGATTTCCCCTCTTTATTAAGTTGCAATCATATCGAATATATAAATTTGGATAGCAGGGTTTATTATACTCATTATAAAGACAAATAATCTGAGACTCAGATAAGTTAAATAATTTCCCCCAAAAAAAAGGGCTAAGTAAAAAGGCTGAGTCTAGAACCTACAAATTCTAACACTGTTCTCTTTTTTTGATGAATTTGAGAAAAAAGGAGAATCTCTCACTTCTTTGTCAGCCTACACAAATCATTTCCTCTCTCATCTATCCTTCCTGTCAGGAAAAAACACAAAATTTCAACCAAGAAAAGAGCTATGAAGCTGCTGCTGGAGATGAGATCACAGGCAGTTGTGGATGGGGAATGAGGAAAATTACAGTTGGTTTCTCCCTTTGGACAGTGCTTGAGTCAGGGACCCAACAGAAAACAGATGGCCCCTTCTAAAGTGGGTAAGAAAGCAAGTTTAATGAAGGCACTGTTTACAAAAGTAAGAGAAGAGCTAAGAGAGCTTGCCAGAAAAATGGCAAAGCATCCTGGGTCTAGAAACATTGGAATCGGAAGCTGCACATAGCTGGGGCTTCAGGGAAGAAACTCAGTCTTACGCAAACCATTGCCAGGAGAGAAAGAGCTGGGGAATAAGCACCCATCTCTCCTCCTATGCTCTGAATTCCTGCCATTGTCTCCAAGGCAATGAAATCAACCAAAAGTCAGAGGGCAAAGGGACTGGATAAAGCCACCTAGGGACAGCATGGAGAAGGGAGGAAACAGCATCTGGAGAGCAAAAAAGGATATCCAGGATGGACTTGCTTATTTCCTTACTATTGGAGGCCAAATAGAAGCTGTTCCTGTTCCTGAAATAATAATTTACAGGAATGACACATAACAATGCAGAACTACTAAATGGGTCTATAGCAGGAACAGGCAACCTATAGCCTGTGGACCAAATCCAGCTCAAGGCCTGTTGTTTTGAAAATTAAATTTTATAAATGCATCCCCACATGCATTTGTTTATGTATTGTCTAAGGGACTACTTTCAAGTTACACAACCAAGTTGAGTTGTTACAACAGACACTGTCTGGCTTACAAAGCTTAAAATATTTACTATTGGCCCATTACAGAAAAAGTCTGTTGACTTTCCTTTTTCTCTTCCACTAGAGGCCTGGTGAACAACATTTGTGCACTCAGGGGGTCCCTCAACCCAGCCTGCGCCTTCTTGCAGTCCGGGACCTCTCGGGGGATGTCCGACTGATGGCTTAGGCCTGCTCCCCAGTGGGACATCCTTAGCACTGCTGCAGAGGCAGGAGAGGC
>NW_005371933.1:2169115-2175819 GCF_000412655.1 Myotis brandtii | reverse complement strand
AGGAGTTGATTGGAATTGAAAAAAGTTAAACAAGAATGTGAAGTAGAAAAAGCAAAGGAATACTTTTGACACAATAAATTAGGTTGCTTAGTGATATAATTAAGCAAGTGAACATAGGATGACAATGCTACTAAATACATATGTCTCCAAAGACAGAATGAGGAATCGAACAATGTCATAGCTATTAGCTTACCAAAGTCAGTCAGTTGACAATATCTGTCACCAGTTTTTCATTGTCCAAAGGCCAGGTTACAATTACTTTGACATCAAGGATATAGGTCTGGGTTGTGGAGAAGATGGATAAATATCTGGGATGTATTACAACAAAAAGTAATTTTTATGTCCCTTTCAAGATGGCAGCTTCTCTTGATTTTGGATGGTATGACCTAGGGACCACTTAGTAGGAAGCCTGGTCATAAAGAGTCTGTCACTGATTCTCCCTTCAGTTAATGAAGTCCCTAGGCTAAGAAAGCTGCTTAATTTCAGTGCCAAGTATTGGTACCTTATCCTGATTGTAGTGATTCAACAGCCCCCAGTGAGGATGAATCACAGGAAGAGTGAGAGCACTGAATGTGGCCCTGGAGTCCAGGCAGTCATCATGGTCAGGGACATCACCTGGCATTTACATCAGCCAAGTAGTTGGGCCCTTGGAACAAATATCACCAGCATCATCCCATCTGGTCACCATCATTCTAGCCATGGCTGTTTGGTCCTTGCCCTCAAAGCTAGGACACACCAAGGTTGGCATTGCTCTTTGGACACATAAAGAAAGGAATAATTCCAGGGACCAAGTAGAGTCATGAAATAAATGTATGTCCCTGAAAGCCCTCCAGATATTCTAATCCAAGAAGGAGAGCCAAAGCTTCTATTTAAAAAGCTGAATTAAATATTAAGTGACAAAAGAAATGACATAAAGGGTCTCTAGATAACAGGGTTTATAGAGAATACAAGGGAACAGGATGAGCTCTTTATAATATGGTGTATCTTGCTAGGGCAGAGGAAGTTCTTAAAGGAGCTGCACCAAGCCAGGCAACAGCCACACTCACCTGGCACTTGTAATAGTTATCTCCATAACAGACTTCTTAAAGATGCTGCCCCAACCACAGGCCAGGAGTGGACACCTGATCCCAGGTGCCTCAACCCCCCAAAATCCAATAACCACCAATACCAAGTAAGGTCAATCAGAGACTTAGTCAATCAGCCATGAAGAACCAAGCTGGGGGTGTTTAGGTGAAGAGGATCCACTTTTGGAGGCCAGGTTGGACTCTGTAGAAACAGAGACTCAGCAGGGCAGAGAAAGTTCCATGCAGCTCCAGAGGCAGAGAACAGAATAGGCTGACAGCATTAGGCTCCTCTGAGCCCAGTGAGAAACCCAAGTGCCGTTATCAGGAGTTCCCCCAGGACTTAAGCTTGTTTGAATGAGTTTCTCTTCCTTGAAATGGAACAATTCTGGACTTAGGATGGAGTTGCACATGCTAAGCCCCAAGTCAGCAAACCAAAACTTAACTAAGTTTCTATGCTCGGCTCTCTCACAAAAGGCAAACCCAGGTCAACGGATCAGCACAAGTTACCTGACCTGCTTAAAAGCTTCCCCCTTGCTCCATATAAAGAAAGTAGCCTTGCTTTAACCACTCAACAAATGCCCCAGTGTAACTTTCTTGTTCCTGCTCACTTTGGTCTATGGAAATCTCTCACCTTGTATAGCTCTTCAGTGCTCCTTTCTGGCTGCTAGACTGGATGCTTCCCCATTCATGAGTTGCTAAATAAAAGCCACTAGGATCATAAATTGTTTGTGGAAATTTGCTTTTAACAGTCCTCTGCTATCCTTTGCAGAGTTTAAAGATAAGGGGAAGAAATTGTCTTCTTTTGGGGAAGAAAAATAAAAGAAGTATACCACAAGAACTCCTGTCCTGGGTTCATAAACAGGTTCTGAACTATTCCTCAATGTGACTTTGAGCCAGTCATAACCCCTCTCCTGGTATCGGTTTCCTCATTAATTTAAAGAGCAATTGTTTCCAGCCTGAAGTCCATGAACTCATCCTAGAAGTCCTTGCAGGTAATAATAGGGTTTCATAATATCACATATCACCAAAATCCTAATAGAAAGCATACATTTCTCCAATAAAAGGATGCAGAGGCCACCCCTTTCTGTGTACAGCATTCCACATAACAGCTCTGTGCACCTGGCTGCTGCCCTCATCAGACTCGTGAGCTCTTTGAAGGGAATGGCTGTGTCTAATGCACACCATATGAGTAATGAGAACACTCTGCCAGATACGTTCCCAGAAGCCCAGGTGAATGCTAAAACTATTGTATCTGCAAGTTGGAAATGACCTCAGGAAGTGGCCTCAGACACCGCCTGAGACGCTCATTAGGGAAACCATGGGTTCACTTCCTTCATTCATCAAATGAGAGGCATGGTTGCTTTCTAGCTTTGTGTTTGGGTTTTCTATTGCTGTGTAACAAACTTCCACAAACTTAGCATCGCAAACCAGACCCACAGTTCTGCAGGTCAGAAATCCAGGCCAGCATGGGTGAGTTCTCTACTCAGGGTATCAAAAGGTGAAATCAAGTTTCAGCCAGAGAAAACTCTGCTTTTACTTTTTAAAATCTTTGTTGTTGAAAGTATTACATTGATCTCTTCTAGCCCACCCCCACCCATTGCCTCAGGCTTTCACTACCCTATTGTCTATGTCCAGGGGTTATGCATATATACATTCAAGTTCTTTGGTTGATATCTTCCTACCCATCCACCCAACCCTGCCTTCCCTCTAAGATTCAACAGCCTGTTCCATGCTTCTGTGTCTCTGGATCCAAAAGAGCCCATGTGATTAGGTAAGGCCCACACAAATAATCTCCTTACCTAAAGATCAACTGACTAGTACTTAATTATATCTGCAAAACCCATTTTGCTATATAAGATACATAATCACAAGAGTAACAAGAGGGGTGAAAGTTATGGGGGCTACCTTAAAATTCTGCTGCCATCCTCTATCATGGTTATCATTTCAATACTAGAGGCCCGTTGCACGAACTCATTCACCAGTGGGATCCCTTGGCCTGGCCTGTGGGATCAAGCCGAAACCGGCTCTTTGACATCCCCCAAGGGGTCCCAGATTGCAAGAGGGTACAGGCTAGGCCGAGGGACCCCACCGGTGCACAATCAGGGCCAGGGAGGGACATGGGAGGTTGGCCAGCTGGGAGGAACCACAGGAGGGCTCCAGGGCATGTCCAGCCCGTCTTGCTCGGTCCCAATCGGCGAGACCCCAGCAGCATGCTCACCTACTAGTCAGAGCTTCTTCCCCCTGGTGGTCAGTGCACATCATAGGGACTGGTTGACCGGTCAACTGTCTGCCCCCTGGTGGTCAGTACACGTCATAGAGAGCAGTTGGGCGGCCTTAGCATATCATTAGTATATTACGCTTTGATTGGTTGAACGGCAGATCGGATGACCGGACACTTAGCATATTAGGCTTTTATTACATAGGACTAGAGGCCCGATGCACAAAATTCATGCAAGGGGCTTGGCTTTGTCCAGAAGGTCGTCCGGAAGGACATCCGGGCAAATTAGCATATTATGCTTTTATTATTATAGATATTTTTATCCTTCTTTCAGCATTTTCTCGTCTATTACATGTGAGTGAAAATATCAATCTCTTAAATTTCATTTGGCCTTACCATCATTATGGGGTAATGTCAGCATTTTAAGCACGGTGAACATTAGTTGTTAAATTAGTATAAAGTATCATTTACTTGAAAGTAAAAGAAAAAAGAAGCATCTCTATTGCATTTGGCCTTACCATCATTATGGGGTAATGTCAGCATTTTAAGCACAGTGAACATTAGTTGTTAAATTAGTATAAAGTATCATTACTTGAAAGTAAAAGAAAATTTTATGAAATTTTATGAAAAATAGATTTCTATCCTACTAAGCTCTTGAATAACAATAACAACAATGAGAAACCCTCTCACTAAAGATTTTGGAATTATATTTTTTATATATATTTTATTGATTTTTTACAGAGAGGAAGGGGGATAGAGAGCTAGAAACATCGATGAGAGAGAAACATTGATCAGCCCCTCCTGCACACCCCCCACTGGGGATGTGCCTGCAACCAAGACACATGCCCTTGACCAGAATCGAACCTGGAACCCTTCAGTCTGCAGGCCGACGCTCTATACACTGAGCCAAACTGGTCAGGGCGGAATTAGATTTTTTAAAGTATTTTCTGCAGAACATGAATCCTGCCAGGATCCCTTAATAAAGAGGCTCCATTGTCAAAATGATTTTTAAAATGCTGCATCACAAATCCTAGACCTCTGCCCACCCTACCTCTCCATCCCTGTGGTGACTTCTAATGCACTATAACATACCAAAATGTAAAAAACTGCAGTTAATGAATATATTTTGGTCACAATCCCTCTCATCTCTGATTTTTAAAATTTGTTCATACCTTTTACAACTAGATCATATGCCCCATGATAGCGCAGATTTTGTTTGGTTCCCTGCTGTAACCCTAGTCCTGTACACAGTCGTGGTTTAACAAATGGTTATTGAGAAAATAAATGAACCAGCATTCCAGTGAACACATATTAGGAACTGCTCATCTAGAATCATTACGTATGAGCTAGTCCAGACAACTAAGGCTAGTCTGTTTCAAAGATGAAAGAGAATAGTGACTTGAACTCCATTAATGTTTTCACTGAAACTGACTTCCAAATCAGCAAATCAAGCAGAGCAAAGTTGTTCACAAGACCAAGAGTCCAAGTGAATTAGTGGAGCTCTCCATGGGCACCCAAAGTGAGGTGGTTTGTGCAGCCCTCACAGACTCAGGTTGAAGCAAGCTTCTCAAACTTAAATGTGCATACATATTCTGATTAAGTGGGTCTGGGGTGGGGATTGAGATTCTGTATGTCTAATAAGACTCAGGTGACAGGATACTGGTGGTCCATGGACTGCACTTTAAGAAGCAAATGGTAGAGAATCCATGGCATTAGGGGTTGCCAGCACTCATATGTCCATTCTATAGCTATGTAAGGAAATTCTTGTTGCACCTCAGTGACACATATTGTCTTCTATTTGTTTTCTGGTCCCACAGTAGACCTGGCTAGGACCCACCACAGTCATGGAAACAAACTTTTAGTGTTATGCTTAGCAAAATAGTATTTATCCATGTAATGTATATCTTCTACAGTATTTTTACTTATTTTCAATTTATCTTTACTGTTTAAAGTATTAGTGATGTTCCCTCCCCGCCCCCCACCTGACCCTCTTCACCCTGCTCCCACCCCCTCCCCAGTCATGGTTTTTAATGGTTTCATGCTATTCCACTGTATAAACGTACAATAGTTACTGAGTAAAATCCCTAGTGACAGATTGTTTATAATTTTTCATTATTACATACAAAAGTGAGATGGAAAACCTACAGTTTAAACTTTGACCATGCACTTAATTAATGTTTCCTTAGGATAAAATCCTGGAAGTGGAAATACTTTATTTAAAGTTATGCCTTTGGGGGGAGTGTTTGTTTTTTACTTCTTGTTTTCTCTTCATTTCTGGATCCAAATGTCACAATTGTTATAAGTGTGTGTGTGTGTGTGTGTGTGTGTGTGTGTAAGACAGGGAATAAGACAGAAAGTGAGAGAAAGAAAAAGACTAAAAGAAGTCAAAACAGAAATTGTTATATCTCATTAGCATTAATTCAACTCCTGCTTTATTCCAACTTTTCTTTGCTCAAATCAAAAAGTTTACTATTTCTTCTCCCTGTTGAGCCCTAGACCTCTAGAAGATTCTCTAAAAATAATCTATCAGCCCTAGGTGGTTTTGCTCAGTGGATAGAGCGTCGGCCTGTGGACCAAAGGTTCCAGGGTTCAATTCCAGTCAAGGGCACATACCTTGGCTAAAAGCAACCAATTGATGTGTTTCTCTCACATCGATGTTTCTCTCTGTCTTTCCCTCTCTCTTCCACTCTCCCTGAAAATCAATGGAAAAATATCCTTGGGCGAGGATTAACAAAAAATAAAATTAAAAATAATAAAAATAATCAATCACAAAGTAGCCAAAATATTGGCATTCAATAAGGAACATTTACATTCTCATCATTTGCTCTCCAGAAGCTTAAGATGTGGCCATCTGTAGTAACAGATGAGAATCATTTTCTTCATCAACATATTAAACCAGGGCATGGGGGGAGAGGGGGCACTATAGAATCTACAAAACTGCAGATAAACAAGCATGTACATTTTTCTGGGAAGAACTCTACACAAAAATTTCAGACATTTTTTGTGACATAAACGAAGGTATTTTTTAATGTTTCTTAAAATAATCATGTCTGAATTTAAGTTTTTACTCCACTTTATTCCAATGCCACCAGGATAGCTTTGCTCAACTCCATCAAAGAGTTTATACACACAAGTATTGAAAGTCTTGTAAATTAGCCACAAAAATTCATGCCACCACATACTGCCACCATAAAGGAGGGAAAGCAAGTAGAGCTAAAATAGCCATTTGTGTAAGGAGCTTTCTGTAATATTTTAAATAATTTATTGAAGTATGAATGACCTACAATTCACCCACTTTGAGTTTGTAGTTAAAAAAGTCCCCTTATACCTATCTGTAGTCAATCACTGGCACTGGAATACTAGGCAACCACTGACCTAGTTTCTGCAACCATAGTTTTGCCTTTTCCAGAAGTCCATCTAAA
>NW_005371933.1:2127030-2168627 GCF_000412655.1 Myotis brandtii | reverse complement strand
GTCGCCCCCAACTGCCCTCCCCTGCCAACCCAGTCATCACCAACTGCCCTCCCCTGCTGGCCTGGTCGCCCCCAACTGCCCTCCCCTTCTGGCCATCTTGTGGCGGCCATCTTGTGACCACATGGGGAGGCCATCTTGTGCGAGGGCATGGTGGTCAATTTGCATATTACCTCTTTATTATATAGGATGATGGTTTTAAGACTCATCCATGTTGTTGTGTGTATTCATAGTTCTTTTCTTTTTATTGCTAAGTATTATTCCATTGCATGGATAGTCCATATTTTGTTGGTTGATATTAAGTTATTTCTAATTATAAGATACTAGGAATAATGCCTCCATGTGTGATTATATGGTTTGTTTCTTGGATAGATAGGAAGCAGAATTGTTGGATCATAGGGTAAGTGTATATTTAAACTTTATTTTAAAAAAACTTCCAAGCTGTTTTTTAACTTTATTTTTATTGTTGACATTATTACAGATGTCCCCACCTCCACTAAGCCCCCTCCTGCCTTTCCCTCTGGCCATCACTACACTCTCGTCTATATCTGTGTGGCATGCATATATGTTCTTTGGCTAATCCCTTCACCTTCCTTCATCCAGTCACTCCCTCCCTCTCCCCTCTGACAGCTGTCAGTCTGTTCCATGTATCCATACCTCTGTTTCTATTTTGTTCATAGCTGTTTTGATGAAAGCTGTTTCATTTTTTCATTTCCACTAGCAATGAAAATTTCAGTTGTTCTACATTATGTTCAACACTTTACTATTGTCAATCTTTTCAGCTACTCTTGGGAGTCTAAGAGTATCTGATAGTGGCTATATTTGCATTTCCCTAATAACTGCTGACATTGAGCATCTTTCATAGGCTTGCCGGCCATTTCTACATGTTTTTTAAAAAATGTCTATTTGAATAATTTGTCCATTTTTAAAATTGTTTGTCTTCTCTTATTGAGTTGTAAATGTTCTTTGCACTTTTATATATGTCCTTTATCAGATATACATTTTGCAAATATTTTCCCAATCTATAGCTTTTCATTCATTTTCTTAATTGTCTTATTATCAGCAAAAGTTTTTAATTTTTGTGAAATCCAATTTATAATTTCTTAATTTTATGGTTTATGTGAGGGGGTTTTTGTCCTAAGAAATCTTTACCTAACCCAAATTCTGAAAGATTTTATGTTTGCTTATAAAAATATGATGATTTTAAATATTTCTTATTCATTTTTAATTAATTTCTGTGTATGGTTTGAGGTAAGGGTCAAAGTTCATTTTTCCATATAAATAACTAATTGTTCCAGCACCACATATTGGAAAAATTATTCTTTCATCATTGAATTACATTGACACCTTTATTTAAAATCAATTGGCCACATAAGGGCAATCTGTTCCAGGACTCTCAATTTTGTGCCAAAGATCTACAAGTCTATCCTATGCCAATAAGATACCGACTTGATCACTATAACTTTTGGGGTAATTCTTGAAATCAGGAAGCATAAGTCCTTCAATTTGTTTTTAATTGTTTTGGGTTTTCTAGGTCCTTTGTATTTCATATAAATTTTAGAATCAGAGAGAGAGAGGAGAAGGAAGGGAGGGAAAGAGGGAGGAAAGAAAAAAAAACACAGCTATAAAAAATAAAATGGCAGTAAATATGTACCTATCATAATCATTTTAAATGTAAATGGATTAAAAGTTCCAATTAAGACATAGGGTAGCTCAATGGAAAAGAAAACAAGACCCATATATATGCTGTCTACAAGAGACCCACCTCAGAATGAAAGATGCCTTTTATTTTCTAAGTTGGAAGTTTAGATTATTGATTTTAGCCCTTTCTGCTCCTATAATGAAAGCATTTAAAGCTATTAATTTCCTTTTAATTATTGCTTTACTGACATTTTACAAATTTTGATACACAGCATTTTCATTTTTCATTCAGTTCTAAATATATTCTAATTTCCCTTGCGATTACTTCTTTAATCCTCAGATTAGTCAGAAGTGTGTTGTTTATATTTTCACATATTTGGGAGTTTTTCAAATTCCTCTGTGTTGATTTATAATTTAATTTCACTGTGGTCCATAATTTTAAGTTTCTAAGTAGATGCATTTCTTTTATGGAAATCAAGAATAGCCTTATTATATACAAGGAAAATGAAGAGTGACAGAAAGAATAACCAGTTGTTCCAACACCATAGAGTGAAAGGCTATCCTTTCACCACTGAATTACCTTGACACATTTCTTAAAAATCAATTGACCATTTAAGGACTCTCTGATCTGTTCCAGGACTCTCAATTGTGTGCCAGTGAGATACAAGTCTATCCTCATTCTAATACCATGGTGACTTGGTCACTGTAACTTCATTGTTCAGTGATTTTACGTTTCTGAATAGAGTCATTCCTCACATGGAAATCAAGAATATCTTTATGTACAGTGAGGAACAGGAAGAGTGCCAGCAAGTTTTACCACCTACAAACATACATTCATTTTAAAATTCAGCGGCCTGTGAAGAGTCATAAGTAAACCCTGCCCCTGAGAGCAGTGAACTGTTACTCAATCTAGATGTCCCTTTTTTGGTAAAGCTTCCCCCTACATCCCAGGCAGAGTGATAGCCTCTGATCTCTCAGATTTGTTTTGATGTACTTGGTTCCTGTGTTTACTGTGGTGGCTAAAACCAAGATGGACCTACTGGGGTCCAAATACTGGCTTTGACTCTCACCTGCTGTGGGTTTTTAGTGAGTTACTGCAGCTCAAATTACTGCCTTTATGCCTTTCACTCTTGCACTCAAGACATTTGTAGCAGATAAATATAAACTGTTTCTCATGTCTTACTCAAAGCTTTAACTTTCGTTTCCTCAGTACTTTTAAAATATCTACTCAGTCATTCTATTGTTAGATTGTAGTTAGAGTCCAGAAGACATCATCATACAAAATATTGTTTTTCATTTTCAGGGACCCGATCAAATTTTTCTTCCAATGGAGTAAAAACCTTTTTTAACAGCACAAAGCCACGTTAAGCTGGCATAAAATAACCTAAAAGAAAGCTTTCTCAGAACTTGGAAGAATTCAAATGGGATTGAAATAATGGAAATTTCTATCCTAATCACAATCCTATCCCCGGCTATAAGTGTAATTTCTGAGCAACAACTATTGCAAATTACTAAATTGCTTAAAGTGTTTTCATTTTTATCATGAAAGGTTTGACTTAAATATAAATATACATATTTAAATTTATATATACACATATAAATACAAGTACACACATATATTTAAAAGTATGTAGCATGGAAAATGAAATCCACTCTCCTCACTCTAATTAAATTCCCATTTCCTAGAGGAAACACTGGTTGTTTTTTAAAATTGTCATTTAGTAGCCTCTAAAAGGCTATTATTGACAAGTTCTGGATGGCATTTTCCAGGTAGATGGAATCCTGGCATTTATTTCTGACTCTATCGCAAACCTCACTAAAATTTAAGTAAAAAGGAATAAAAAAGACACAGGCTCACAGAGACAAAACAGTATCAACAAAGTTTTCTTTTCCCTGCTTGGGAAATCCAATTCACTCGCTAGGGCAGGGGTGGGGAACCTTTTTTCTGCCAAGGGCCATTTGGATATTTTTAACATCATTCATGGGCCATACACAATTATCAACTTAAAAATTAGCCTGCTGTATTTGGTCAAGCATTTAATTAACTCATTCCTAAGGCCTTGGCAGGGCCAGATCAAATGATCTCCCAGGCCTTATACAGCCTGCAGGCCAGACATTTCCCACCCCTGCTCTAGGGTCTCAATATAAACGATTGGCCAAGAATCACCAGACATTTGAGGAAGTGAAGTTAACAGATAATATACAAAATTGAAAACGCACTAAGAGCAATATACTGCATGATACTAGAAACAGGTGATAAATAGAAACATTAAAAGTAAAGAGCTTAAAGTCTTTGCTTATAGTGAGTGGAGCTCTAAGGTAAATGGGGTGAACAGGAACCTATAGCATTTCCACGTAAACTTTGTAGTATAAGTTACTTTTTAAAATCATGCATATGTATTAATTTGACAAAATTAAAATTATGTTTCTAAGAAGCCACTAAGTTGTTTGTTTGTTTGTTTAACAGAACTTTTTATTCCTATTTCACCCTTGATGATGTTTTCACTCTGACTTACAAAATTAAAATTATGTTTCTAAGAAGCCACTAAGTTGCTTGTTTGTTTGTTTGTTTAACAGAACTTTTTATTTCTATTTCACCCTTGATGTTTTCACTCTGACTTAGGGAAGATAGCTTCAAGTGAATGACCAGTAGTTTTCATGTTTGTAACATTTTCTGTGCATCTATACATCATTTGGAGAGTTCCCAACTTCATGATGTCATAAAAAACACATTTAAACCAGGAGATGAATACTCTGCTGCAGTCATACATGAATATTTATGCATTATAACCTCCCATCTGGCTACAGATATGACAGTACTTATTTTATCAGTTGGCAAAGAAAATGCTCTTATTCTCACCATCTTCAGATCTTCAGTAGAACTTGATTCACATTTTTCACGTGCTTACAGTGCACTGTGCCCTGTGCTAAAGCCCTTTCCATGCATGATTACACCTAATGCTTATAACAATCCTGAGGTAGGTACTGTTATTATCCCCCATTTTACAGCTAAGGAGACCACAGCATAGAGATGTTAAATAACTCACCCTAAACTATCTAACTAGAAAGGGACGGAGCTAATTTTGTCAGACTTCAAAATCTACGCTGCTATCCGTTATACTATTCTGCTTCTTGTGCATTTTATAGCAAAATTGTTCTTCAGTGTATCTGGTCCTTGTTTCAGTGCTTCCGTACAACACTGGTTGAGGTGTTGTCGCCAATGCAATGATCCATTTCCCCCACAGGTTGTCCATCTATCTGTAAGTGCTGTGAGATAAAAGCATCATTGCTTCTCCTTTGCTCCAATGCCACTTCCCACTCAGCATGACTGTGAAAAGATTCACTCGTAAAGAGCCTGCAGGGAAAATGAGATGGTCTTCATAATTCAAACATTCCCTCTAAGAATGCCCTCAAGGCTATTCAGTAGAGCATCCAAAAACAGACAGCTCTTGGGAGAGCACGACCAGGTGTCATCCTTTCTACAAATGATGGGAGACGGAGGTGTAGAAATTTGGTTCCTGGAAAATTTGTTTCTTGAGGATTTCAGGGTAACAATGCTGGGGTCATAAGAGGATCACAGAAAAAGATTCAGGTGAGGAACAGAGGTAGAGTACCTGACGCGCTCAGCACCATGGTCCTCTCATTCACAGCCATAAGACAATCCTCACACACTGACTCATGCTGTTCTGCTTGTAGCCTTTGGAAAGCAACATTTCCTTGACAGCATTTGCAAATGATGTTTTGTTTTTCTGCTCCAGAATAATTTGCACTGCAGAAATTCTTCCATATGTCAAAGTTAGTCTCATCATTTTGCTTAGAGGAGGTAGGCATGGAAGAAGACTGCAGTTAAGGAGCTAGTTAAACCAGAACATGTATAAATGCTGTAATGGCATCCTTTTGGCATAATGCTCAAGAACTTTCTGTTCCTGTAGGCTTCACCTCCTTTCTGAAGTGTAGGTGATTTTGCATTAGACATCAGGTTCTGACAAGAAAAATGTGGCAATACAGCTGAAATATAGCTTAATATACTGAATTTTTATAACACTAACACCTTAACTGTTATTGCATATATACTTATGCTAGCTAACTAGTTCTCATAACAACATGGTGAGGATGCATTACTATGAGGAAGCATTACCTCACTGTACAAACTTGCATTGTCTTGTAGACAGTTGTGTACATATTCTATCCACTTCACTTGATTGTAGGCTCTTTGGGGGCAAGGACTGGAGTCCATTAAGGGACACCCACTAAGCTATGGTGATGTGGTGATGGGAGATGGGACCATGCCATGAAATAACAATGGGGCCTGCCTTACCCTCTTAGACCTAGAAGTTTCCAAGCACAGCAAGTGCTTGAATGGCCAGTCTCCATTCAAAGCAGAAGAAACCCAGCCACATCTCTGTACTCTGTCCCAGCTCCTGTGTGATTGCTTGAACAACTGTGGATTCCATAAGACACAAGGCCTAGGTTCAAGAATAGAAGCTTTTTTTTGTTTTCCCTCTAGCAGTCTTCCAAAAGTCTGCCTTCTCCTAGGCTGTAATTCTGGGAAAATTACAATGCATTGTTATTTTTGTTGGGGGTTGGCGAAGGACAGTACAGAGGTTGCATATAAATAAAGTATGAAGAGCTTGCAAACAAACATTTTGAATATCACTCCCTCTACAATCTCCTCCACTTGTTATCATTGTATAAACTTTCACGTGCAGTTTTAAATGTTCCTAAGAGATGCTTTTTTAAAGCAGTTAAGAGCAAAGACAGCATCCAATAGAGATTCTGATAGGACAGAAGTCTTTATACCTGTCTGACCTGCATGGAAACCTATGAGGCCTGTGCTTTCTAATCCTTCCTAGCTGCATATCCACTGTTCTCGGCCTGGGGCTGCTGCTGCCGCCACTGTCCTTTATGTCTCCAAGGCCTGCGATCTTGCTCAATGAGGCTGCCATAATTCTAACCGCTGCTACACCCTTATATGCCTACACCTGTACACCTCCAAATGATCACACAGTAACACCACCAATGCTACCACCTTGCTGGGACCACAGCCACCTGACACCATCCCTGCATAGTCTCAGCCAGTTATTCCACCAGAGTTCAAAGCCGCTGTACACTGTCTGCCAGACAATCATTTTGTCCCTCATTCTCAACTTTTCCCTTATGTTGCTTCCACAAAGCTATCATTATGGGTAACCCGACTGCTGCCACCAAGACCTCTTCCCAGCTGGTCAATTGAATTGCACACTAACACTTAAGCTCCCACATGTATCATAGTTTACTAAGGGCATAGTTAATAGCAAAGTTTCACAGTTGACTGAGCTTTCGTCCAGTGGTTCTCAGCCCTGGACACAGTAGAATCACCTGGAGAGCTTTGGAAATATAATGGTTCTTGGACCTCATACCCAGAGATGCTGATTTAATTGGTCTGAAGTAGAGCCCAGGCATTGCTATGCTTTATGAGTGATTCTAATGTGCATTCAGGATTGAGAACTACTGCTTTATCATCTTTAGGTCTCTACCTATATGTGAGGCATAGGTGGTGCTCATTAATTTAACAGGCCACATCAAACACATACAAGTTAACAGAATTAACTGATACTGAGTAGTACATCTATAACATCTTAACATTTTTATAGCACTGAAGAGATAGATGCCCTTGTGATGCTCAGGGCCTGAAGGCCCAGGGGAGGGAAAGCAGGGTACTTCTTTCTTCTTTCAACCCTACTTCCAGGGTCTCTACCACTTCCAGAACTCTGAGGTCTAAGCAGCTACAACTAAAAGAGGCAAGAGGTAATGCACAAGTCCAACGTGATAATAAGTTATCTTCCTTCTATCATGATGACGAAGTGCTTCTTGCAGGCCAATGTGCATCTTCCTCTTACATTTAAGAGTTGTCTTCTACCACCTGTTCTCAGTGAATAGGGCGTAGCATGTGTGGAAGTATAGTCAAAAGTGAACCTCTTTGGGGTTGCCAGGCTCTGACAGCCTATTCTGATCACCATGGCAGCCCCACAATAAGGCTTTGTCTGGGGGCTGGAGGTCCTATGGTATCATGAAGCCAGGCCCCCACAGCAGGCTCACTGGTTCAGCATTTCTTCGCCACCAGTGCAATGGGAGTTAGTGCAGCTTCATGGTGCAGTGTGAATACTGAAGTGCTGGGCAGTATGCCTCTGTTTGAATTCCACTTTAATACTTCCCAGTTGTGTAAATTATAGGTAGTTATGATAACCTAAGTCATAGAGTTCTATTGAGGATTAAATGAAATAATGCATATAAAGCTACTTAGCACAGTGCATGCTAAGTAATTAATATTTGCTAATAGCGCACGTAAAGTTTTCACTTGGCATAACTTTAGAAATCATTCATGGAAACAAAAAACAGAGAGAGCCATGTAAAGACATGCTAACTATGACTTTCGCTGTTAATTTTTAAAATAATTTAGAAGTGCAAATGCGGTGAATCCTGAGGAAGAAAAAAATGAAGGAAAATAAACCTCCTCACCCAAACCTCCCTCTTGTGCGTACTGAGGAAAGCTTTCTTCATAAATCAACTCTGCTCCTTCTCCCTCCTGATGCAGGACTGGGGGCCGGGGAGGACAGAATGATTCTGAATGAGACAATTCCAAAGAACTCGAGCCAAAAGAGCAGCCTTTGCGATCTCACCCCATGATTTCAAGGGAGCCGGTGAGGCTCTGGGACTTCTGCTGGACGCCCTTTACCCAGGCAGTTAAGATCTCCCAGGGACCATTGCAGCCAGGGCCATAAGGAAAAGTGGACTGTGCCCGTTAGAGGGTGAAGTTGCTCTTCTGTTCCACAAGGCAGTTCCCCACGTGTTCATGTGCCAGGGCAGCAAAGTCATGCTGTGATGGTCTAAATCGACTCTCCCCAAACCTCCCAATGTCTTTCGTTTCACTCGTATCTAAACAACTCTCAGGAAAGAGAAATTCACTCTCACCTTTGGTAAAGAAAAAAGAAAAAATCAATAAAATAATTTCCAAACTGTTCCTTACAACTCAATGCCCCACTGATCAGAAGGAGTCAGGAACGGACATATTAACTCTGAAAGAAAACAGCTTTTGGAGATGAGATTTGATCGAGTTGGCTGAGCAATCATTGTGCTTGGAGTGCTCTGTGCCAATTTGCCAGTCGGTAAAGCACGTGGGGATACAGGCCATAGGGACAGCTCCTTTCATCTGGCACCAGCTTCCAGGTCACATCTATAATTGCTATGAAGATCATCAAACCATCCAACGACTTTAGAAAAAAGCTTAATTCTCAAAAAACGAAGCAACAACTAGTTTGTAACAAAACAATACAGGTCCCCTTGGGACCCAGATCCTCACTTGAGCTTCTTAATTGACGGTACTATCTTTTACTAAAGATTCGTTTCAAAGTTTAGTTCCCGTTAGTCCCTGCCTCCACTCAGCCCTATTCAACAAAGTCTTTGAGGCCCAGCCCCACACAGTCCTGGAACCAACCCTGACCAAGACAGAGTATATCAAGCCCCATCGCTTTTAGTAACTAGGTTTTAGATAAGCTGTTTAACACAGAGCCAGAGTTTGGGATGATGTCTGGGCCCTTGGTGTCATTTTCCAGAATTATCCTATATCTACCTGATGATAAGAATGTCATTTTCTGGACACCCAGTTGTTGCATCCAACTCATTGTATTGGAGAGTCTTTTGGACATTAACAGGTTACCCTCCTCAAGAGTCTGTGCTATAACTGCTCAGTCCCAGCAGGCCAGTCCCAGAGTGTCTTACCACCAGCCTGCATAAACTGTGAGAAATGTTTGGGGGAGGGTTTTGCTACACCCAAAAAATCTCATTAACTATAAGCTATATAGCTTTGGGCAAATTACCAAATACCATATAAGCTAGGCTAAACTTTACAGAATGCAGGCAGGCTATACCGGCAAAGCACTCGATATATGCTCCCAGGCAAGTGAATTTACAAGCTGCCAGCATCAAATGTGTATTTTAGGTTTACCTAGTATAATGTGCAGCTGATGCGCAGCCCAGATGGTCTTTTCTAGCACAGCACAGCACCCATACTCCAGTGTTGTGAGGGCTGGCTATTAATGCTCACAGCTACCCCCTACTTGGGAGAATTGCCCTTAGCCCAGTTTCCACTAGCCTGGGGAACCCACAGCCAATGACTGGTTGACACAGGATACAAAGGACTGCCTCTTTACCTCAAGGTTGGACCACCTGTGTGGTGTGATTTCCACTCCAGAGCATACATGGGATCAGGCTGAAGCTGGGCTCTACCTGAGACTATGTCCTTGCACACCCACCCCCCACCTACACACCATTTCCTACTTCCCTTATACCCCTTCTCTCAAGAACACTCCCTCCATACATCACTCTCTCAAAAAACCAGCATCCCAATCCCAGCTCAGGCTCTTCTCCTAGGGAACCCAAGTCTGATCCATGGGGAAAATGGAACAGGAAAAGCGTGATGACAGGGAAACAAATCAGGAGGCTTCTACAACAATTCAGTTAAGAAATATTGGTTCTTTTCTTTTCTACTCTGAAATTCCATGACTCTGGATAGGATCCTTCCAGTAGTCATAGCAAGCTCATTAGCTCTGTTCTGTATGTTAGGACAGACACGGGTAAAACTGGCACATGAGGCTGTTTACTGGTCAGAGAAATAACCAACAGAGCAAAAACAAAAGTATTTGGTTTACCAGGCATCCAGACTGGAAAAATTTACTATCTCCCAGTTCTTCAATGTTAAAGTTTCTATTGCTTAATGTAGGTGATAGCTACAGGGGTGTTTATTTTTAAACTCAGCATATTATGAATTTGTTTCTGCAACAACAAAATCAGTGAACCATCTATCTGTAAAATGGGAATATCACCAAATTCGCAAGGTATTGTGATTCTTAAATAATAATTGTAAAAGTTTTTCATTGCTTTGTAGAGTGGAAAGCATTATAAAAATGTAAATTTGATTGATATTATTTTGGATTGTTAATGCAACTGATACATTGTGTCTACGAAATTGAGGATTTGGGGCCCAGATGCTACTGAAAAGAGTTCATTGGTTTTGTGTCTTGTGAATTGCATCTTCTGAATTTTTGTTGGTCCTGGGCCTGCCTCCTCTCTGACCTACTCTCTGACACAGATCCTGAGCTACTGCCATACTGTGCCCTTATACTTCCCCCAATGTATCATGTACTCTCTGAACCCTGTGCTTTCTCATACACTGTTTCTTCTGTCTGGAATTCTCTAGTTCCCTAGGCCACCCTTCAAAGTTATCACTCACTTACTCACTCAACAAATATTGAGCACCTATTATGTGTCAGGCACTGTTCCAGGTACTCGGGATAAGTTCCTGCCCTCAGTACTTACATTCTGGTAATGGCCAACTCAGACTCTTCCCTCTGTGGTTCAACACAAGGATCACTACCTGCTCTAGGATCATTTCCCAAATGTACCCTCCACACTCCCCTCCCACAACCACAACTCACCAATCTCCACTGACTTAGTGACTGTCCCTCTTTGCCCTCATACCATCCTGTGCTCTCAAATGCTAGTCTATCTTGCCTATTCATGTAAATGGGGAGATCTTGAGAACAATGACTGTCTTTCAACTTCATTTGCAGAGAAGAGCACATATAATAATAACAGCTAATGTGCATAGAGTGCTTAGTTCTAAGTAATTTTATACACTAATATGTTTAATTCTCACAAAAAAAAACATATGAGGTGGGCATTATTATTGACCCAGTTTAAAGATAAGAAAACTTATCTTATCTTTAAGGCACAGCAAGGTAAAGTAACTTGCCCACAGTCATAGAGCTAATAACTGATGGAAGCATAATTTGAATGCAGATATCCCCACTTGCTTACTGCACTCCACAGCCTCTAAAAGACACTATAGTTGTTTGGGGGTAGAAGAAAGGCAAGGAGAGTGTAGGGAGGAGAGCCATTCACTCGGCAAGTAACAGGATAAAGAAAACTTTTCTATCGGGTACTTGGAGTTGGGATGAGCCTAAGAGAAGAGAGTTTTCTATCTAGATTTCTGCCTCTATTCCCATTTCCTTTATCCCTTCACTTCCCAAAGTTAAGCTACCTAGGGATTATCCAATCAATTAGCGTATGCTTTAATTAATGGCATTGCTCAAGTTACTCTGTGTTCTTTCAAGTCCCCAAAGACAACATCATGAATAAAGTGGGGGATTGAGGACTCTGGGATTGCAGTCTCCTTCCTGTCAGTCAACTGCGGATCCTTGGGGCTCAGGACATCATCTGGGACACAATGTCAAGACAGGCTTTCAAGGCTGGATTCAGCCCCAGAGACCACCTGGTCCAGCAGCAACAAACTCAAAATACCCGGGAGAGAGCAGCCAAACGAACTGTGGCAGGGTATTAGACAGTAGGTGTTCAGTGGCTTGTATAAGAATCAAACATAACAAACACTGCCTAGTAATTTTGTTTTTTATAACTTCATGTGGAATTCCTGGTTAAACATGGCATATTAAGCTCATGTATTCCATCAACCCTGGTAAAATGACAGTTAAAGGGTTTTTTTTTGAAGTGTGAATTAATAAGGACAAAAAGGGGAGAGAGAGGATAAAGCAGACAATGGTATCAACAAGACTTTGGAAAATAGGAGTGATAGTTGACTTAATAATACAGAGAGAGCTAAAAACTAAGCATGAAGAGAGAGAAGTTATCAAGAAGCAAGCCAATCTGCACCTCAGAAACACAGAAAAGCTCTGAATTTGGAAAAATCCAAAAACTCAAGAGTGTGGGGTAAAGGACAGGGCTGAAAAGGAGAGGACTGAAAGCAGCTAGGAGCCCCACCCTTAGGAGCCAAGTGACTACACCTCCCTACTTTTGGAGAAAACTGAAGGTATTACCATTAGTGTAACAGAACTAGAGAGGCTCTCTTGAGCACATCAGACTTACCAAAAAACAAGGGTCAGGTACCTCAGTGAAAACAGTGATATAAAATGAAATTCTACATACCAGAGAGGTAGATCAGACATAAAGATTTTGCATGTCTTTCTTTAAACTTATTCATAATATATATTTGATTGATGTTTTTGACAGTATTCCAAATAGTATTTTTAATTTCCATTTTCTAACTGTTTGTTTTCTTGACCACAGACCTTGTATCCAATGACCTTACCAATTTCACCTAATTTTGGAATCCCACACCTATGGAATCTTATGAACTTTTTGAGTTTACAGTTGTGTCATCTGCAAATAATGAGAGTTTTATTTTTTCTTTTCATTCATTTTGCCTTTTTTTCCCCCTTGACTTATTTCCCGGTTAGGATTTCCATTACAAAGTTAGAGAAGTAGCATTAGGAGTATCATTGGTCTCCTTCCTGAGTTTATCAGGAAATTTTTCAAAATTTCATGTATATTTACTGTAAATTTTTATTACTTTTTACAAATTCTTGTTATCTGAATAAGAAAGTTTCCTTTTACTCCTAGATAGCTGAGAGGTGTGTGTTTTTTAATCATGAATGGATATAAACCCTTATCAAATGCTATACTTCATCTACTGAACTAATCATATGACTTTTCTCCATTATTGTGTTAATTTGGTCAAAGTTGCATTGGCTAATTTCTGAATGTTAAACCAACGTAATTTCCTATCTAAATCCAATTTGGTCATGATATAATATCTTTTCTATATATTGCTGGACCAAGTTGCTAATATTTTATTATTGAAGAGAGATTTACCTGTAATTTCTTGTGATGGTCCTTAATAGGTTTGGGTACATTACTCAATATCTGTGAGCTTCTACTTCCATTTTTGTATAATGGAGACAATTTGCCATAATATATAGGGTTGTTGGGTGGGTTAAATAAGAAAAAACATATGAAATCACTTAGCGCATTTCCTGGTACGTACTGAAATACTAGACTGGACTCCAGCTCTAATCAGTTAAAACTTGAGAATTATAATGTATACAAAACAACCCCAAGAAGAAATCAATGAAAATAAAAACTGTTTCTTGACACCCAACAATCTAATTTGTAGAGCCTCAGATGATGTTCAGACACTTACTTAATATCTAGAGAAAACTCCAGACCAGGAAGAATAGGAGGGGATAAGATCCCCACTATGCCCAATTTTTCACTCCCCAGCAATAATTCCCAATTCCACCATTTCTGTTAAAAGCCTGAGCTTGTATCCAGGAGACTGTCCTTTATTAGTACTATGACCTTTCACAAATCACCTAACCTTTCTGGGCTGAAGTTTCCTCCTCCGTCAAAAGAGCAACAATAATTCCCATACTGCCTATTTCATAGGGTTGTTATAAGAATGAAATGGAAGGGCTGTTAAAAAGTTGAAACCAGCTACATGCAAATATAAGCTGTTATTACTACCTTATCATTACTAATAATAGGCCAAGTGCTTTCTATTGATATCAGTTAATACTTAACTAAGCCCATGAGGTAGGAACAGACCTAAGACACAGGATGATTAAGCAAATTGCCCAAGGTCCTAGCTTTTAAATGGTACAGCAAGATGTGAATCCAGCGTGAGGCCAGGGCCTATGCTCTTAACCTCTAGGCTTTATAGACTAAGAAAAAGCTGATTTTCCACTCAAAACAAAAACTTTCCTGTTTCATATTGTGATAGGTTCATAATCTATATATATAAAAGGCTAATATGCTAAGTGTCCCTCCACCCGTCTGACCAGTTGCTATGATGTGCACTGACCACCAGGGGGCAGACGCTCAACACAGGAGCTGCCAAGCTGCAGTGACTTGGCAGCGGTGGTTCTCAGGTGATGCACCCTGAAACTAAAGAGGAGGAAGCCCAATTCCTCACAGGGCCATACAATTCCATCTTTGGCCGTGGGTTATATTGTTGCTGGGGCACTGTCGGCCCGAATCTGGTTTACTGCACATTTGCATTTGCGTTCCACACCCTGTATGACAGCAACTACCCCTCGGGGAATGTCAGAGAGCCAGTTTCAGCCCAATCCCCACAGGCCAGGCCGAGGGACCCCACCTGCAAGAGGGACCCTGCTCACTCTGCCGGGGCACCACCCCAGGTGCGGCTGGCTGGGGAGGGACTCTGGGAGGTTGGCTCCAGGGCGTGTCTGGCCCATCTCACCCAGTCCCACCCCACTGGTCACCTTCTAATTAATTTCCTTTCAATGTCCACGAATCCATGCACCAGGTCACTAGTATAAAGATTCAACATGATTTAACGTAACAACTATTAAAGAGGGGAAAGAAAAAATGCTTCCTTTTATAACTATCCCTCACCCCTTTGAGAATCATTTCTTCTCTCTTTCATTAAAAAGATAAAAAGCACTGTCACAGGAAATGTTTCATCTCATAAAGCTCAGCTAATCAAAAGTTTCCTTGGCCAATTGCCCCAGATGGGCGACTGGAAGACATTAAGACTTTAGGGAACTCACAGTTCTCCTCTTAATCTGGTATTAAATTGTTCTAACATTTCATTGCCTCAAAGATTGCTCTCCAACCTACAGTAGCTTCCGCCTCTCGACATCTTTGTCAGGTCTCTCTTGTCTCATTGGACTTTGCAAATAGCCACAGGTCTTCTCAGGCACATCATTTCTAAACACACCTGATATCGGCAACTCAGCTGAAAGTCTCAGCTTAGAAACAGAAGCTGTAAAAGAAAGTTCCAGTTCTGTGGCATGAGTAAGCCTCCCATTCCTCATTGGTTCAATGGGATTCATCACATCAACTCCACCTTCCTGGGGTTAGTGTACAGATTTAATGAGACAATGCTTGAAAAAGTACTGTGAAAACTGAAAAACACTATTCACAGTAAGAAAATATGTTTGCAACCTATCCACTTGTGTGAGGTTATCAAAAGGACAATAGGACTCCATAGTGTTACTCTCATGCAGAAATTTTAAAATGTATACTTCTCACCCTAACCAGTTTGGCTCAGTGGATAGAGCATCGGCCTATGGACTCAAGGGTCCCAGGTTCGATTCCAGTCAAGGGCATATACCTTGGTTGGGGGAACATACCCTGGTTGCGGGCACATACCCAGTAGGGAGTGTGCAGGAGGCAGCTGATCCGATGTTTCTCTCTCATCGATGTTTCTAACTTTCTATCCCTCTCCCTTCCTCTCTGTAAAAAATCAATAAAATATATAAAAAATAAAAATTAAAAAATAAAATGTATACTTCTCTCAGTTTCACTTTTGCCATAGTTTAGGCTCTTTTTTCCCTCTTAACGTTTCCTCACTTAAAATATTTTTCAACTTACTTATTTAAACATGAAAAAGTTGTCCCCTCTCCCCAGACCTTTCACTGCCAGAAACTGAGATCCAGACATTTGAATGTGCTTTCCCATACTCAGTCCCCTTGGATTCTCCTCCACGATTCCCACCCTTATTCTTCTTCTCCTTTCACAACAGGCAGATTTACCTATGATTGGGGCCAGATAAAATGGGGTATTTGTTTTCCACACCAGTCTTTCTGATCCTCACCCCTACCTCCTCATGAAGTTCTAGATCTCTCTATTCTTCCTTAATCATTCAGCAAACATTTGTTAGATGCCACCTGTGTGCCTGGCCCTGTTCTAGGAACAGAGGATACAAAATCAAACAGAACAAAAAACCTCAAGGAACACAGAGTGTAGAGGGAGAGACAGATTACTAACTCAACAAATAGACTGCTACAATCTGATGTGACTGGTGATAAATGTGATGATGGAGAGGACACTTTGGAGGAACAGCTAACCCAGGACAGGGCTGTGGCTAGGGAAGGCACTGCAGAAAGAGTCCTGTTAGCTCTTAAAGAATGAGTTCCACTTAGCGAGGTGAAGAAGAACAGAACATCCCATGTCAAGGGAACAGCAGGTGCAAAGGCATGAAGGCATGAGCGAGCATGGCCCTTGTAAGAAAATCACAAGTAACAGCTGAGCACAGGCTTCATTTGAGAAAGTACTAGAAAGTAAAAGACAGAGATTTAGGCAGAAATATATCAAAGCATGGAGGGTGGCATTTGCTAAGCTAAGAAGCCATGGGAAGCCAATGAAGTAAGAAGGTGGTAAAATAAGATTTCTGTTTTAGAAGTTCACACTGGTGGTTGCGAGATGGGCAGATTGAAAGATCCTGGCTGGAGGCATGAAGACCAGTTAGGAGAGGAAAGAAGTAAATAAATGAAACCTCAATTAAGTCAGCAACCTTGCAAATAAAGGGAAGGATGCACTCAGAGATATAGAAGAGAAAGAAGCTCCAGAACTTCCTGGTGGGGTTGGGGGAAGAGGTGAATGAGAGGAGGGGGCCTCAGTAGGATGACACCCAGGTTTCTGGCTTTGCTATCAGGATGTATAGAGCAGCTATCACAAGAGCAGCTTAGAACGAGAGATGAGCTTGGTTTTCACACATGTCACAAGTGATGATTAGGTTAAGTGAAAGGTGCCAAACACAAAAGACTATATACCATTTGATTCTGTTTTCATAATTTCTTGAGCAGGCAAAGCAACATAGTGACAGAAAGCAGAGCAGTGGTTGTCAGGAGCTAATGGTCAGGGCAGGTGGCCACTGCAAAGGGCCAAAGGGAAACTTTTTAGGGTGGAGGGATACTGAGAACCAAGGCTAAAATGTGAAAAGAAATTTACAGAATGGGAGATAGTACACTTTTCTAAGACCATCTTCATTGAGGTGGCAGTCACTGAAATTCATGAAACTATACACCTAGAATGAATGAATTTTAGTGTATAAAAATTACTCTATTAAAGCTACTTTTTTCATTAATCCTCACCTAAGAATATTTTTTCAATTGATTTCTAGAGAGATAGAAGAGAGAGAGAGAGAGAGAGAGAGAGAGAGAGAGAGAGAGAGAGATTAAGATTGACTGGTTGCCTCCCACATGTGCCCCAACTTGGGCTGGGTATCGAACTTGCAACCCAGGTATGTGCCCTTGACTGGGAATTGAACCCACACAGACCAACACCCTAAGTACAGGAAAGGGCTCCAGTAAAGCTACTTTTTAAAGCAATGTCCTTCAAGACACCCAGGTGGAGATGACAATAGTCAGATGTCTGCCTTTGAACCAAAGGGTGGATAGGGAGATTGTATAAAGTAGAAAACAAAAGCCAAAGACTGTCCACCACCCCCACCCCAAAAACAGGGAGAAGGAAGAGAAGCCCAGAAAGACAGCTGAGAAGAAACAACTAGAAAATCAGAAAGTATATAAGGAGAAAATTGTGAACAATAGTTGAGGGAGAGTTTTTAAAGGGGGAGAGTAATCAACTGGGAGCTCCAGAAAGATAAAAGCTAAACTGGAGAGTCCTTTGGCTTTGTTCCTCTGGAAGACCTTGGTGGAGGTAAAATCAGAGGTTTCCCTCCTTTGTCCTGCCTTTACAATACTTAGCACTGAGGCAGCAGACTTTTAACATGTTTTTAACAGCAATAAACTGAGGAAGAAAATGGTATAATGTGTTGACTTATAAAAATTTAGTAATTTTTAGCCTTGAAATCTAATTTATGAACATTCTGGCCATAGGTGTACCTTTTTGATCATGCGTTGTATGTAAAAATTAAAAATGAATTGGAATTGCACACTCTTTACCTGAAAGCAAAGACCTAAATGTGGTGGTGAGGGCTTGACATGTTGATGCCAGGAATTTAAAAACTGTAAAAAACACATACTGGAAATATACGACACATTTGAGCCCTGCCATGCTCAATGCCCAGAACCAAAAGGGACAGACAGGAAGAGGAAAATTTCCAGGATAGGAGCTGATAATACATTATTTTAGGGCCAAGAGTGACACCCAGTGGTCATAGAGATCATCCCAGGCTCTCAACAACTTCCCCCTTTTGTTCAGGGCACAGAAGACAGACCTACTCCCAGGCAACATCCAGCCAGAGCTGCCTCTGGCTTCCCAGGTCAGGAGGGCAAATCAGGCTGAGGGGTGGTTAGAGTTAAGTGCTAGTGAGTGAATTAGCTATTCCCTGAGAAACACAAAGTGACCATCTCTTCCTTTCCCATGATGAGACCCGTAAAGAGAGAGCTTGACAGTCTCTAAAGCACTTTTGCATTTATTGTCTCATCTGATTCTCACTCAACTTTATGAGGCAGATAAAGCAAGTTGTCACAACCCCATTTCCTGAAAAGAAGACTAAACCACAGAGAAGTTAACATGCATCTACAAACATAGGTCTTCTGGTCCTAAGGCAAGTGTTCTTTCCTTAACACCACAGCATCAGGACTTAGCCAGGAGTAATGCCCACTGGGCCAAGTCAAGGGCAGAGGCAGAGAATGGCCCTGGCAGAGCACAGTTCTGGAAAAGTCTGCACACATCACAAAAGGGAAACCAGCAAACATCAGCTTGAGTAAGGAAGGGATATGACATCTCAGAACTCACGAGGCACCACCAAGGAACAGGAGAAGCAGGAAAACATTTTTACACAAAACTAGCTGTCTAGGTAAGGGCAGGAAGTAAACAGCTCTGCCACATCTGATCCAAGATAGCCAAGAAGAAGTAAATGCTAAAATTCTACCCAAAGAAACCTGTGACAACGCAGGATGTTATGATAAGTAAGCAAACTTGCTGCTCACTCCAAAAATTGGAATATGGAAAACGGAAAACATGATACATACTCTCTGCAGAAGGCAGAACACGGTCTGTGAAAAGGTATTTTGAGGACTTGTGCTTCTGCTAAAAAGATGACCAGATACTGCAGAGTAGCAACGAGGAGGTAGGGAAGTGGAGTTCATGCTATAAATATCTAAAAGTGAAACAGATATAATAAATATGTTTTAATGTATACCTAAGCTCATAGGAAAGTAAGGAAATCCTCAAGGTCAAAAAACAAAGGGGGAACTGAAAGGAGATTGATGAGAGAGCCTCAGGCTGCCCTGGCTTCTGTCCAGAACCTCAAAGCCATGTTTTAAGAGTCCCATGGAAGATCCAAGAGCAAGCACTGTGGAGGCTGGAAGTGAGACATCTTCTGAATCCAGGATCTTTGAAGGGCTACACCCTTGGAAAGGGGTGAACTAGAGGAAAATGTCAACATGGGAGCTGACAGGCAAATTTGTGTGTCTCAGGCCCAGCTTAAGGTTGAAAAAAAAAAAAAGACTTAGAAATTTATAAGCACAAGCCTTCCCTCCCATAGGAGGGGTCTGAAAATACAGTATTTATGTGGAGGAAACACCAAAGGGGAAATTAGTTTCAAATGCCACTCAGTCAAAATCACCCTGGGTACCAGGCAGATACAAATGTAAAATTGTTCAAACCCCTCAGGATTCCCAAAGTCAGCAAAATATGACCAAATCAAAATTTACGAAAAACACAAAAGCAAACCACCAGGAAAGATGAACAAAAAAAAAAAAGAAAGCAAGCAAAGATTCCAAATGACTCAGATATTAAAATTATCCGATAGAGAATATAAGTGAAAATAGAAGAAGACATATTTCAACAAAAACACTTGTCCAAGGATGTTCGTGGCAGCTCTACTTATAATGGCCAGGTTAGTGGAAGATAAGGATTAAAGTCCAACAATCACAATTAAACACACCTTATTAAAAACATAGAAATTTTTAAATGAACCAAATACCCTAGATCAAAATTATGCGGGTTTGAGAATTTACTGCCAAAACACAGTATTTTAAAAAGTTTGAGCACAAACCAAGAATTTTGTATCCTTGTACATATCAACTAATGGCATTCTAAAAATGAATGGATACTTTTGGTGAGAACTTGCCTAGAAAATGTTTGCAAAATCTAATCTTACTATCTACAACTATCTTACTATTAATTTTGTGGAAGGCTTTGCATTTGTGCCATGTCTCCACTTTTGTGATTTGTGTACAGTTCTAAGTTTACTGAATTGCCCTTAATCCTCTCATGCATGGTTTCTCCCTTGAGTCCTTTCTATTTTGGGTTGTTATATAAAACTTGCTTTTATTTACTATTGTTGTCAGTAGTTCAGTTGCTGCAAAATCATGATTTTTATACTATAAATACTCTAGTACCTCATTTCTTTGCTCTCTGACTGTTCCAGTTATTCAGCTAAAGTTTCTATACTTTGCTCTGTGAAGCTATTGGCCGAGACTCCCTAAAACCACATTTCTGCCTTACCAGATGGTTCCCTCTGCAAATAGGAGGTGTCAGAGGCAGAGTGCAAGGATGGAGGAGGAAAAAGATTTTCTCCTGTTGGCTTCCTGTCTGCTTCCCATTTCCGTGAATATCTTCTTCACCCAAGCAGGAGTGCTTTCCCATGGCAGCAGCTGAATTCAACTCTAGCAGAACAAGCCTCATTTCATACCCTCAGAGACACCAGCACAGCCAGCTGGGACCCCTCCTCAGAGAGCTGGATCCCAGACCCATAGGCCCTTCCTCTCAGCTTACTAACACCAGCACCAGATGAGCAGTGCCCCTCCCGAAAGGTCTACATTTCAGCTTCATGAGGCTCTCCCAGCTTTAGGAATGGTATCTGCACTTCCTACCTCTCTAACACTTGAGGGTCCTTTGTGTTGGACTGTTTCAGAAATCTACTCAACAAATTTATAGCCGGTTAACAATTTTTCATATTAAATTATCTCTGTTAAAATAACTGGTATATCTCTCCAATCAATTATATCTTCTTTGATTTCTCTCTTTACTGTTTTGTAGTTTGCAGTATACAACTCTTGCACATACTTTAATTTAGGTCTAATTTTTTTCATTTATGCTATTTTAAATGGTACTTTTTAAATGAGTTAAAGGATTGAAGGACTCGTTATGTTAAGATGTCAATTCTTCCCAAATTCACCTATAGATTCAATACAATCCAAACAAAATCCTACTAGGTGTTTTTTTTTTCAGATATTGATAAATTAATCCTAAAATTTATATAGGAAGGCAAAGGGAATCAAATTAACCAAAACAATTTTGAAACAGAAGAACAAAGTTGGAGGACCCACATCACCATATTTCAAAATTTAACATAAAGCTATAATAATCAAAATAGTTTATTACATCTTAGTGAAAGGATAGACATACAGATGAGTGGAACAGAATAGAGACATAACAGACCCTCAGATATATGACCAATATTGATCAATTGATTTTTAACAAAGCTGGCAAAGAGAAAAGATATCCTTTTCAACAAATGGTGCTAAAGCAATTAGACATCCATATACAAAAACAAACATATAAAATAAACCCAACCCATATTTCATACTGTATATACTTTCAGATAAATAAATACTAAGAGTTTTTATCATCAGCTGTCTTCACCTATGACATAGACTACAAAAGATTGAGAAGAGATATACCATGCCTACATTAACTGACAGAATTGATAGTTCTACTATATCATCCCATATAATAAAAGCCTAATATGCAAATTGTCCCCTCGACCAGGAGTTTGCTCACTATGACGTGCACTGACCACCAGGGGGTGGCATGGAACATGGTGAGCGCCGGCAATCTGGCGCTGGCAGCAAGCAGTGGTGGAGGTGCTGCCGGCCCCCACCGGCCCCAAATGAGAGCCGGACCATGGTGGGATGGTGGAGCAGGTGAGCAGGCGGCACCAGGCCAAGGTGGGTGTAAGTGGGGCCTGATTGTCCCCAATCGCCCCGCAGATGGCAACCAGCGTCCATTACAGAAAAAGGGCAAATAGCAATATTAAAATATTTCTTCTAATTATTTTCCTTTCAATGTGCATTAATCTGTTCACCAGGCCACTAGTACAAAATATAATTTAACAGAAAACATTATTATAAATAATGGAGGTCACTGTCTAGTGATAAAAGTTTCAATCCTCAAGAAGATATAACAATTCTATACTTGTATACTTGTATGCAACTAATAATCTATCTTGAAAGTATACCAAGCAAATATTGACTGAATTAATAAATCTGACATCATAGGGAAATCTTTTAACCCACCTTTCTCAGTTATCAAAAAAAAACAAACACTCAAATAATAGTAAAGTTACAGAAGATTTTGAGCAATATCTTAACAAGCTTGATCTAACAGTTATAGAACCCTTCCCCCAACAATTAGAGAATATGCATTCTTCTCAATTCCATGTTGAGATATTACAAAAAATGACCACATATAAGGAAGGCCATAAAGCAAGAATCTATAACATTCAAAGAATATACTGTACTAGAGGCCCAATGCAGGAAATTCGTGCAAGGGGGCTAGGCCCTCGCGGTCCTGCCCCCCCCCCCCCCCGCCCCATTGGTAGTGCTGGAAGGTGGTTCCCAGGGGACGATCCGCTGGCCAGTCTAATTAGCATTTAGCTCTTTATTATATAGGGTTATTATATAGGATATGAAATAGTGATCACATTTTTTATCACAACACAATTAATACAAAAACAGCCAAAGCAAGCAAACAAAAGCACTTTTAAAATGCACATTACCAAATAGAGTAGCTGATATTCCCAGTGGAACTTAAGCTTAGAGGCAAAAATAACAACCTCAAAAGAAAAATCAACAAACTGAAAAAAACATACTCCCAGCTGCTCACCAAGCCTCCACCTTGTAAACCTGACCACTTCAGGCTCTTCACCTGGGCCCAGCACTCCCCCTCCGGCCCGTCACCACTTCTGGCCGGTCACCTGGGCCCTCCCCCTTGTTCTTGAGACCCCGCCCCCTTGTGCACCTGGCCACTGACCTACACTGGCCGGGCAACTGAGCTCCTCACGCAGATGGGGGCCCTTCCCAATAGTTAGGTTAAGGGCCGAACACCCACAGCCCCACATCGCCTTCCGCTCATAGGCGGCCTCCTACCCCGTGGGGCGGGCAGAAAGCAGGGGGCCGCCAGCCCTCCTTGAAGACAGCCATGGGGAGGTGGGGGGGGTGTCCATGCACCCAGGGATCCCCCACCGTCCCCACCATGGGGGCATTTCACACTGGAGTGGGCTGTGACCCTGACAGCCTGCGTTTGGGCTTTGAAATCGGGGAAAGAGCGGTGTTAAGCCCCTGAAAACCCTTTCCATTGTGGAAGCAAATGTCCTGCCCCCTCCAGGGCCACTTACTGCTCGCCGGGGCCCTGGGGGCCAGCTTTCCGCCTCCTTCTCGGGAACGCCCTTCCCTGAGGACAGGGGCCTTCTTGCTGCCATGCCAGTCTGGACCACAGGAAGGTGGGGCTTCTGCTTCCTCTGGTGACCCTCCTCCCCACTCACGTGGCCCCATCGGCCTGTCCAACTTGACCACTTCCAGCCGTGGACCTGGCCCCAAGCCCTGGTTCACGTGACCAGTTCCAGAATTCACCTGTACCCAACCCATTCCCACGGTCACCACAGCACTTCCGGCTGCCCGTGTGGCCCCTCCCCCTTGATGATGTCACCACTCCCAGCTGGTCACCGGGCCCCCACCCTTGTTAACCTGACCACTTCCGGTTCTTCACCAGGGTACAGCACTCCCCCTCGGGCCCGTCACCACTTCTGGCGGGTCACCTGGGCCCTCCCCCTGAGTTCTTGAGACTCCGCCCCCTTGTGCACCTGACCACTGACCCACACTGGCCGGGCCACTCAGCTCCTCACTCAGACGGGGCCCTTCCCAATAGCTGGAAGTTGGGTTAAGGGCCGAACACCCACACGACAGATCGCCTTCGGCTCACAGGCGGCCTCCTACCCCGTGGGGCGGGCAGAAAGCAGGGGGCCGCCAGCCCCCATTGAAGACAGCCATGGGGAGGGGGTGTCCATGCACCCAGGGATCCCCCACCGTCCCCACCATGGGTGCATATCACACTGGAGTGGCCTGTGACCCCACCAGCCCTGCCTGTGGGCTTTGACATCAGGGAAAGAATGGTGTTAAGCCCCTGAAAACCCTTTCCATTGTGGAAGCAAATGTCCTGCCCCCTCCAGGGCCACTTACTGCTCGCCGGGTCCCTGGGGGCCAGCTTTCCGCCTCCTTCTCGGGGAACGCCCTTCCCTGAGGACAGGGACCTTCTTGCTGCCATGCCGAGTCTGGACCACAGGAAGGTGGGGCCTCTGCGTCCTCTTGGGACCCTCCTCCCCACTCACGTGGCCCCATCAGCCTGTCCAACTTGACCACTTTCAGCTGTGGACCTGGCCCCAAGCCCTGGTTCACGTGACCAGTTCCAGCGTTCATCAACCAATGGCATCCTAAAAAGGAATGAAGACTTTTGGTAAGAACTTGCCTAGAAAATATTTGCAAAATCTAATCTTACTGAAATATTGAAGTTGTCATTGAGATACAGAAGACTGAAAGTAAAGCAGGTTTTAGGGCAGGAGAATTATTTGGGGCATATTATAAATATATATGGTAAATATAAAATTTACATATATATATATATTTATATGGTAAATATAAAATGTCTATTAGACATCCAAGAAGAGATTCTTTGCCCCCGTTTAGACATATCAATATGCAGTTCAGGGCACGTGTCCCGGTTGTGGACTGAAGCCCCGGTAGGGGGCGTGCAGGAAGCAGCCCATCAATGATTCTCTCCCATCACTGTTGTTTCCGTCTCTCCCTCTCCTTCCCTCTCTGAAATAAAAATATTTTTAAAAAATAAATAAATAAACTGAGACTCACAGGAAGGATGAGGGAGCAGATGGAGAGGAGGGTGGATGAGGTGATGGCGTTGGTGGAAGCTCTCTTCTGCTTGTTCAATGATCTCCTAGGAATCGGAAGCAAGGGCTTCCACGAGAGTACAGATGTCCTATTGCAGGTGACAGCACAGAACTAAACTAACAGGAGAGGCCGCCGGCTGAGCTAGAGATACGGCCGTCTCCAGGCCCAGCCCCACCCAGGTCCAGCCCAGGCCCAGCCCCGGCGGCCCTGGCGCTGTGTGAAGGTGGCATCACTCGTGAGGATGTGAAAAGAAACAGGCGGAGCTTCCTGCACGCTACCCACCCCTTCTCCATGGCCTGCGAGCCCGACAGGCTCCCGGGCCTGGCCTCCCACACCCCGGCCTCGGCGCCCAGACCGCAGAAGGACCAGGCTTTGCGTCCAAAGTTCACCGCGAGCCGCGCAGGCAGCACCGTTGGCCAAATACAAACAGAGGAAGACGCCCTGCCTCGCAAGTTCCCGCACTTTCATCTACGGACCCGGGGCCCCGTGGACACATCGGCCACCAGGGGGCCGAGGGCTCTCTGTGCTGCGCCAGGGACTCACCTGTGCTTGGCTCCCAGCCTCCCATGTGGTGGTCGAAGGGTCACTCGGGGGTGGTGCACCTCAACCCCAGGGTCCGGAAACTCGGCTCCCGGTGAGGCCCAGGCCTCGGAGGAGTGCGCCCCGCCTTCCCCTCCGGCCGGTCCGGGACCTGGGGGCGTTCGCACCTTGCGCACACGCAGGCCTGCGCGCATCTGGGCTCGTGGCGTTCAACAGTGAACATACCCAGCACTCATGCAGCGAGCAGTCTCCCTGACCTTTTCAAACCAAGTTCTCTCCTCAGATACTGAACATCGCCTTAGGGTGTTGGCACACCTGAGCCAGTCGCCACTTACAATCCTTCACCGTGCACAGTGAGCGGCATTGCACACAGCATCGTGGGCAGAAATCATCAGAACGATCAGCGGTTCTCAACCTGTGGGTCGCGACCCCTTTGGGGGTCGCCTAAGACCACTGGAAAACACATATATAATTACATATTGTTTTTGTGATTAATCACTATGCTTTAATTATGTTCAATTTGTAACAATGAAATTGGGGGTCACCACACCATGAGGAACTGTATTAAAGGGTCGCGGCATTAGGAAGGTTGAGAACCACTGTGGCATCGGTCAAATGGGGAGCCAGGGGAGTACCGCGGAGAAAACCTCCGAGTTTAAATTGAGTGCAAAGGAGTTTGGATCTAAGATGTGGTAGAAAAATGAGAAACCATGGGACAGTTTATTTGGACTCAACGGGGCCTAAAGGAGCAGGTCGTAGTGTGGAGTGCACATCCGCGCCGGTGACACACAGTGCCCAGCCCTTTCCATCCTCGGGCTGTAAAATGGGTACAATCGCAATCATGGATTCCCAAGTGCAGGCCCAGAAATGTTGGAATGGTTTTCACAGTGTCTTCGTTTACACCATTTCCTTCTGAAACAGTTTTTAGTGTCTCTAACCAAAGTCGTGTGAAGTTTTCTTTCCTATGTACTAGATTTAAACTGCAGAAAATTTCAGAGGACCTCAGAGCTAAGACTTAAATGTGTATTTTGATTCTCCTAAGCAATAGGTCAAGTTCTGTGGAGGTCTTTCAGCTGTTTGTTCAGATTCAAAAGGAAGATACTGAGTCACCATGAAGCAGGTTGTATATTGGTTTGACAGATTTTTAAATTTTGATGGATTATTCTCCATTTTTGGAAAAAAATATTAAGAGCTTAGTTGAGGTATAATTGACATGTAACCAATCAACTTCACATATTTAAAGAGTAT
The DNA here is from genome assembly GCF_000412655.1 of Myotis brandtii. Classification (NCBI taxonomy): domain Eukaryota; kingdom Metazoa; phylum Chordata; class Mammalia; order Chiroptera; family Vespertilionidae; genus Myotis; species Myotis brandtii. Next base: position 2,141,691 of record NW_005371933.1, on the reverse strand, counting down.
ATTTTTATAAATTTAAAGACCTGTGCACACCCATGAAATAGTGAACATATCCAGCACTCATGTAAAATATGAATGAAAATGTTACGTATGTCACCTCTAGGTGGCAGCATTTAACAATCGGTGCACAATTCTCCTTCTTCCTGCTTCCCTTGCCCCTGGCAACCAGGGCTGCTGCTCTGAAAGGTCAAACCTCCATTCACTTTGGCCCTTCTGTTTCACATGAAACAGAAGCCCCACCAACCTCAATGCACAAGTAGCAAAAACAAGAAATAAACAGATTTATTTATTTTTACCATGGCACAACCCACCCTATCCACGCAGGAATTAAGATGGCTGGGAGCACTCATGTCTTGTTAGCAATTTAGGGTGTGATGCTTTCTGGTTAAATTCAGCATTGCATATTAGGCAGTAGAGCTTTCATGTGATCGCCCATACCGGTAGAGAATAATGGCACCTCTGGGAAAGCAGTGCTCTCTTAGCAATACTTGGGCTTCTTAGAACTTGACAGGATGGTAGGCTTCCCCTCTGAGAGTTAAAGTATAAACCAACACATAATAAATAGGAGCAGAAATAAGCAGTCACCTGAAAGACAGAATGGCTCTTGAAACAGAAAAACTAGGATTATTATTTGTTTTATTCCATAAACATGTCTAAGGAAAGCATGTAAATTGAAAAGGCAATATTCAGAAAGGGGAGCATTGCAAGGAGAGTCAGAGGCAAACTCACTCAACGAACATTTATTAAGCACTTGGGAACAGAAATGACACAGGGCACAGCAAAGCTTTAAGTCCTTTCACAGTCTCTCCTGACTCCTGCTGGGTGCCACTGTCGGAATAATCTTTCTCAGGGATCATTTTCATCACGAGCACTTGCTCTCCCATTTCCTGTGGTCCCACATGACTTTCATGGACAAATAATACCCATCTTTTCTCCTCTCCAACTTTTCTCCTCTATAGTCTGGTCTCACAGGCCCACTGGCTGCTCTCCCAGCATGTCTCTAGCTCTGCTCAGGTTGCATGGTTCCTTTCCACCCCAGGCTGCCCTTGCCCCCTCTCCCCTACAATTCAAGCCCTGCCCTCCCTATTAGCCCCAGTTTAATTTTACATCCTCTGCAAATATTTTCTTGGCTTCACCACCAGATGATCATTTATCTTTCCTTTCATTAAAAACCTATCTATAGAGATTATATTTTCTGAAGCCAAAATTGGGGCATGTGGATATAGAATTTTGTACTTTTGACAGATGTGAAAGACAGTCTGGGAAATGTTGCTAAAAGCTCAAAAATTGGACTTTGGAGGACATCTTGATAGTGCACGGAACCTGGGAACAAAATATTTGAAATGGTAATGATATAGGCACCCAGAATACAAGGGCCTGTCTTGGCTTTTAGCATGAGCTACATACAGTGCATTATTAAGTTATTTTATTCATATCATTTTCCCAAAGCTAAACTTTAACTACTTGGGGACAGGAATGGTATCAATACCTAGATATACTCCCAACACCTAAGCAGGGTCCAGCAAATACTATATGGAAATGCTTATGAATGAACAATTTCAAATCCCTAATCTCTGTGGGGAAATGACTCCCATATAGTGTCCCCATCATCCACACGTCCTTATTCATCCCCCTATTAACAGCACCCCACACCTGGGATGCAACTCATATGTGTGATCCAGTGGATGAGGCAGAGTCAGACGTTGACCTTCAGAATCCTGTGTCATTGCCTCATCCTCTAGCCAATACTTTAGGGAGGGTAAGAAAAATGAGCACTGCTATACTGGAGAGTGAGTTTTTGAAACTTTAACATGCATAAGAATACACTGGAAACCTTGTTAAAATCTGATTCCCGGGCCTCACCCCCAGATTCAGTAAGTGCAGGGTGGTGCCTGGAAATGCGTAATCTCACAGTCTCCCACTTGAGGCTGATGTTACTGATTTTTGCACCACACCTTGAGTAAAAAATGATGGAGCCCAATCGGCATGGCTCAGTGGTTGAGCATCGACCTATGAACCAGAAGGTCACGGTTCAATTCCCAGTCAGAGCACATGCCCAGGTTGCAGGCTCAATCCCCAGTGTTGGGCATGCAGCAGGCAGCCGATGAATGATTCTCACTCATCATTGATGTTTCTATCTCTCTCTCCCACTTCCTACCTCTCTGAAATCAATAAAGATATATTTTTTAAAATGATGTAGGACACATGCTGAAGGAAGCAAGCATTAAGACCTCTTCATGAAAGTGTGGTAGAGACCCACATCATCTTAAGTAATCAAGTCATCTTAAGTAAGAAAATAGATTTGTTGGAAGGAAGCTAGAGTAGGTAGCTCCCAGTGTGAGTGAAAAAGCTACAGAAGCAGATGAAGAGGGGAGAATCCCAGGGACTGAATTTGGGGACTCAGTCATCATTGGAACTCTGTCTCTCTTCTTTCCCTTTATCTCTGCTTGCCATTGTTTTTCCTTCCTGTTAATACATTTCCTTCATATCATGGAAATGGCTGCTAGAAATTCCAAATTATTATTGAGTTTCATGTTTCAGTTATATATTGCTGTATTACAAGCCCACCAAACTTGGTGGCTTAATACAACAACAATTATTATTACTATTCTCATTTATTATTTGGGCAGGACTCTCGTCTTTAGTCTTTGTGGCATCAGTCTTTGGGGCTCAAAGACTATGTATGGGTGGCTTGAGAGCTAAGACCTGGAACATCCGAGGGACACCTCGCTCACTTGTCTGGTGATTGTTGTTAGCTGTTGACTGGGACCTCAGCTGGGGTGACCTTTCCATGTGGCTGCTTAGGCTTCCTCATACCATGGTGGCTGGGTTCCAAGGGTAAGTAACCCAATCAAACCAGGCAGAAAATGCTTTATCCTTTATTACATAGCCTCAGATAGCAAAAAACATTATTTCCATGGTCCCAAACTTACCCAGATGCTAGGAGAGGGAACATAAGCCCCAGTTCTCAGTAGGAAAAGTGAAAAAAAAAAATCACATCACACAAAAAGCTGTAGTCTGAGACATGGTTGTGAGCCTCTTTAAAAAATATAATCTACCACACTCATAACCTGAGATACCAGATATTCTCAATCGCTGTATGAAAAAATCCCAGGGAAGAACTTTGACTGACCTGGCTTTGGTCAATGCTCAGTCCATTGACCAATTATTGTAGCCAAGAGGGTGAAGTGTATGTAATAATGAGCCTAGCCTGGCTCAGTGCTCATTCTGTGATTGGATAGAGAGAACAGCCAAAATGACCTATGTTCACTATGAAATAGAACTTCCCAGGTTTTGGTCATTGTAGACACTAGAGTCTTAACTATAAAAATCAAGAAGTGTTCATAGAGTCCAGATATATAAATAGCTGCAAAAACATCTGGAGGGGACTTTCTCAGAAATGTATATGTGTTATGGAATGAATGTTTGTGTGTCCCCTCCCCCCCCCCAAATTCATATGTTGACATCTAATCCCTAATGTGATGGTATTAGGAGGTGGGGCCTTTGTGAATAATTAGATCATGAGAGAAGAGCCCTCATGAATGGGATTAGTGCCCTTATAAGAAGAGACCAAAGAGCTATCTCTCTCTCTCTCTTTCCACCATGCAAGGATACAATGAAAAGTCAGCAGTCTGCAACCCAGAAGAGGGTTCACACCAAAACTCAACCCTCATCTGAGACTTCCAGCCTTCAGGACTATGAGAAATAAAAGTTTGTTGTAGCCGTAACCGGTTTGGCTCAGTGGATAGAGCGTTGGCCTGCGGACTGAAAGGTCCCAGGTTCGATTCCAGTCAAAGGCAAGTACCTTGGTTGCGGGCACATCCCCAGTAGGGGGTGTGCAGGAGGCAGCTGATCGATGTTTCTCTCTCAACGATGTTTCTAACTCTTTATCCATGTCCCTTCCTCTCTGTAAAAAAAAAAAAAAGTTTGTTGTAAACCATCCAGTCTATGTTATAGCAGCTGAACTGACGATGAGACAATTGCAACAAAAAAGACCCATCAAAGACAGACTATGATTAGGTGTTGGGCCAGTGAGAAGAGCTCTGGTGGGCCTGGTCTTCAAACTTGTATTTTTTTTTTAAATATATATTTTATTGATTTTTTACAGAGAGGAAGGGAGAGGGATAGAGAGTTAGAATCATCTCTATCCACTGAGCCAAACCAGTCAGGGCAAAACTTGTATTTTTAATAAGGAATTTTTTTCAAAACAATTTTTCCCAGAGCCCGTAACAAAAGAGATAAAAGTGGTAACAGTTTCCTTGGATATTTTTAAATTATTCTCTATGCAGCATCACATGCATCACTGTTTAAAGACATCCCAGAGTAACTCTGGATAGCTAGGGTTCTCAGGCAGTTTGAGAAGCCCTTGTGCCACTGGGCCGCTGAGGGCCCATCCAGCTCCACCATTCTCTGGGTTAATGAGTATAGCTTATGACGGGCAGGATGCTCATCTTTCACGCAAGTTTTTTCAAAGAAGAGGGTGGTCAATAGTATAATTTGTGGGCTTTGTACATTCAATGTTAATATTTAGTGAGATTTAAGAAGGGGGCGGATGCTTAAAGAGAAAACTAGAGTTGATCATATAGGACTGTCTCCATGAAAAATCCTTTGGGCTTCCTCACAAAGCCTGTCTAATGTGAATTCACTTAAAATGAACTGGGACCCACCCCCTTTCCCATCTCCCCCTGCTCCCTCCTGCCAGCTTCAGCACCACGGGATTCTTTCCTCAGAATATAAATTTAGCTCCTCAAGGAGGTTGAGCAAAGCTCATGGCAACTGTGCTCCCTGCAGGTGGTATGAGTCATTCAGCCTCCAGAGGGGCCTCTCCTCTGGGGCTTGTCAGCCTGTCTTCAGCCAGACAGCAGGGCCTGGTTAAACACACCTGTATTGCACTGTTCACTCCCCCAGCGAACCAAAGCTGTAATTAAATCACTCCACAAGATATTCTGTTCCCTGCATTTGGCTTCTCTAACTCCAGTTAGTTTTTTTCCTCCTTTATACAATTTATTCACAATGGACAGTTATTTGGATGAGATGGTGAAAGTTGACAGACTGCAGGGAAATAACACGCCTTTCCTCCCACCCTAAATTCTAAATGCTTGAAGGGTTTTAAGCTGAATATAATTCTTTTTGCTTTGCCCCTGCCACTTCACACTAATATGCTTATTCCAGTCTTTCCCATAAACATATATGTTCCACTTCTCTCCCTCTCAATCTTCTGGCTCATGGTTTTCCCAAAAGGCCCCTTAAGTGATATTCCCAGTTTTATTTAAACAGGGAGTCAGAGGCTGCCATCTAGTGTCCAAAAGGGGACATGCAGGAATGAAAGACATCAACTGCAAAAGCACATTGTTCCTAATCTGTCAATTTCTGGGAATGATGATGAAAGTTTGTCACACAATCAGACAGGCTGTATACATTAAGAGCTAAAGAGAAAAAAACATTCCCCTACCCTCTCCTGGTGTAGTTTACTTGGGACTCAATGGGGACCTAGGACAGAGGACTTTTAGTACTAAAACCAGGAAGGTTCTGGACAAAGCCTATCAGGCAAGAGAGTACATTTCTTCCCAGCAACTCAGTCTAGTGAGGGAGAGGATTGGAGGATGGGGCTCTGCCTGCCCCCAGCCCCCAGATGGTGAGGGCTAGTGGGAGCTAGCAGCAAGCCAGATGTAGTGCCTACACATGCCTCCTTTTTAAGAAATAGCTAAATTTATTGCTAGGTTTTACTATTGGTCAACATATCCAGCTTATTCTAACCCTGTGTTTTTCTTAAATCCATATCTTCTGCACCAGTTGATCTGTCATGATTTATGGGAAATGGACTCAATGCTTTAGGGTGTGGGTGGATGGAAGGGTTGGAGGTGTGGAGAAGTTAGATATAAAACAGAGTCCTCATTCCAGTCTTCCCGGAGCCTATAATCTCATAAAGAGGAGCGGGGAATGAATTCAGTAGGAGAGAAGGACAAGGACAACCTCTGTTGTTCATGAGTGGGGAAACTGAGGCTGGGAACACAGGAAGCTGTTTGCTCAAGATTGGGATGGAATCAGTGCCCGGCCAAGGCTGGAACCCACTAGATCACCCTGGCAGTTGCTCACACAAAAGCCTCTGTGAAGAGCCCATTCTCCGGGAGGCCAAAATTAAGTTAGGGGCCAAACTTTTAGCTGCCACTGTCCTTACAACAGCCCCCACTCCAGTCATACAGACCTTCTTTTGGTTCCTCAAACAAACCAAGTCCATTCCTGCTATCTCAGGATGTTTGCTCTTATGGTTCCCCCTTACTAGAATGTTCTAACTGTGTCCCAGTCATTACTGGCTTCCCCCTCCAGGTACAGTGCAAATACCACCCCCTCAGAAAGGGCCCAGGGAAGACCCCTACAGAAGTAAACCCACACCCGCACACCAGGGAGTCTCTCTGCCCTAGCATCGTGCTTGTCATCTTTATTGTACTTAGCCAGCATCTGACAATATCCTGTTCGGTTCTCTCTCCTACACCCCAGCCCCTGCCCACAGTCTGTAAACTCCAAGGGACTAGGATCATGTCGGTTTCATTCACTGCTGTGCCCCCCCACTCAAGGGGGGGGGGACATAGCGAACGCTTAATAGCTTTGGAATGAATGGAGTACTTTATAAACACATTTACTTCAGATAGACATGGAAATTATTTGTAAGTAACTAAATTCAAAGCTGGCACAATGGAAAGGAGACTAGGTTGAGCAGTCATAAGACATGAATTTAAGCCCTTGGTGGATTTTTTTTCTCCCTAGCTTTTGATGGCCACTGTACTGAAAATTCTGGATTTCGGGCTGGTTCAATGTTTGGAAAAAAAATAAAGCAATGCCTGGAACATTGATTGTGGGAGGGTCAAACTAGAGAGTATATAGTAAAATGCTTGGTAAACTGTAAAGTGCAGATAAATGTATTATTATAACTTTACAGGGGGAATTAATACAATATTTATTGATATGAGTATTTTTCTTAGCCTATTCAGAAATTCATCTAAGACATAAACGGACCCATTTCTACAAATCAGGGCAGAGTATATAAATTGTGTCTATTCTTGGACTCGGTTGTGTGTGTTTTTTTTCACACTTTGCCCACTGACCACTGACTTCACTTTTGAACAATCTTTTTGTCTGACTGTTTATTTTCTTTTTTAAATGTTTTTTGTCTGTTTATTTTCTTTTTAAAAATATTTTCTTTTTTCCTATTTATACATGTAATATATGTTCTTGTAAATTTTTAGTAAACGCTGAAAAGTATAGGAAAAAAAACAAAATTACCTGTAACCCTAAGAAATCTAGAAATAACCAAAGTAAGTATTTTGAAATATTTTCTTCAAATTTTTTTTTTCAAAACTGAAATTGCATGTGAGTCTCATTTTGTACAGAGCATAGAATGAATGTGCTACATAACAATGGCTCCAGGGAGCCACCTGAGACACTAGTGGACAGGGGGCAGATGGCACAGTACAGTGCTAAGAACATATGAGTTCGCTTCTGACTCTGCTTCTTGGAATCTTGGGCAAGTTAGTTCATCTCTCTGGGCCTCAAGTTTCCTCCTCTGCACAACGAGAAATAGTAATTCCTACCACATAGAATGGTTGTGAGCACTCAATAAAATAAAATATGTAAATCGACAGAAACATAGTGGTGTGCAATTATAGTCATATTATTAGAACTGTTAACAATAATGTATTTAAAGGTGGTGGCTCAGTCTTGAAGCAACAGAGTTAAAATTGAGGCGAAGTTGGCTGGATCGAGACACCATGGAATAGGACAGAATAAGAATCCTGCTCTCGTTGCTAGAATCTAGCCTTGTGTCGCCAGAGAATACATCCCATATCCAAAGCTTACTCCTTCCTTGAAAATAGTAATCAAGAACATGGAAAAATCAATGGAAACCGAACAAACCCCCAGGTCAGGCGACAACTTACGGATAGCAATCAGAGCACTCTATCACCAGCCCACTACCGAAAGTTAAGTGTGACAAAAGCTGTGATGTGTCACCCAGGGCACCCTCAGGATGGCAGCCTTCTTCCCCAGCTGCTAGAAGCACCCCTGGCAGACCACCCCATGCTGTCAGCCGCCCCAGGGATGATCTCAGTGAAGAAAACTGCCTTGCTAAAGGTCGCATCCCTTTACTGGGTGACCCACATCCTATGACTAATGATGAGGGAGTGTATAAAGTCAGAGGAATTGTCTTAAAATGCAAAATGAAGTTTAAACAACTGCACAGACTTTCCATTATACTTGGAATCAAATCCACCCCCTTTGGCCCTTTGTGATCTCCCCATTTTAAACCCCTTCCTTTCACTCCCTACGCCCCAGGCTCACTCTCCTCTCTAGGCTACGTGGGGCTCCTTCCATGCAGAAACCTTTAACGTCCTGTCCCTTCTGTCTGGGACACTCTTCTCCAGCATCTGCACATGATGCTCCTTCTCACATAGCCCCTCCTACACAACCTCAAATAGCGGCCCCATCCCTACCCTAGACGCTCCTTAGTTTCCTTCCAGGCGCTCCCAATAATCTGCAAGTATTTAATTGTTCAGTGTTTCTCTAGTCACTAGAGTCCATCACCCATGAGTGATGGATTTGCTCTTACTCAGCTCTGCATCCCCCTTTCTAAAACAGTGCTTGGTACATAGTAAGTGCTCAGTATATATTCATTGAATGAAAGAATAAAAACATACAGACACAGCCAGGATTTTTTAAATAATGGTTTCATGTTATATATATTCTTTTCAGCTTGTTCATTTCACTTAAATATTACATAGACAACAGTCTATGTCAATTCATCTAAACACTATGTCAATACTTCCCAACACAAGGTAATTAGGTCAGGAGGGTGGAGCCCTTATGAATGGAATTAGTGCCTTTAAAAGAAGGCAGCTCACTCTCTGCCAGGTGCGGATACAGCGGTTCTCAACCTGTGGGTCGCGAACAATGAAAATACATCCTGCATATCTATCAGGTATTTACATTACGATTCATAACAGTAGCAAATTACAGTTATGAAGTAGCAACAAAAATAATTTTATGGTTGGGGGTCACCACAACATGAGGAACTGTATGAAAGGGTCGCGGCATTAGGAAGGTTGAGAACCACTGGAAGATGTTGGCATTCTGCAAGTCAGAAGAGGGCTGTCACCAGCACCTGACCATGCTGGCACCCAAATCTTGGACTTGCAGCCTCCAGAGCTGTGAGAAACAAGTTTCTGTTGTTTATAAGCCACCTAGACTACGGGCCTTTATTATAGTGGCCCATATTGACTAAGACAGCCATTTCCCTTTGGTACTGAAAAGGTCTGGGGGCTGCCAATCATAAGACTCCACTCATCTGGCCATGGTGACTGGTTAAGGAAGTTCAAGAAGTCAACTTGCAAAGAAAAACAGAAGCGGAAACAGAACCGGCCAGTCTTGGCTGCATCTAAGTTCCCTAAGGCCAGATCAAACCTCTCTTCTTGTTCCTTGGTGATGTGGGCTACTGGATTTCTGCTACTCACAATCTATCCATGTTGACTGATACTAGTAGTTTTGCAGAAGATGAAAATTCTTCACATGAACATTTTTTTTGTATCAGTCCTCAACAAAAGGTGAGAACTAAATTTTAAAATGCATGTGGTACTAAAGTTTATCTTTATCAGTTTCCTTATTGCTACAGTTAAATGTATGCATTGTAAAATACGTTTATGAAAACTAGGACAGTGTAAAAAATGAATATTTCAGATTTTTGTCAATACATATAATGGACTTATTATTTTACAAAAATTAGATCAGATTATGCATAGAATCCTACAGCTTGCATTTTCCACTTAATACTATAGTTTGGATATCATGATATATCAGTTCATATAGATCTGCTTGCTGGTGTTTTAAATGTTTATTTTATGTTCAAAGTGAGTCCTCCTAAATGCTTATCAGTAGTAATGGTGGGAGTGTATTATCTCATTGATAGGAATCTAGCTTAGAGCCCAGAGACCATTACTATTGACTTTTTTTGTGCAGACAGGTTTTGAAAGAAGTTGACTGGCTCATCTTTCACCTCCATGATATAAATCATGTCCGAGTATTGGCAGTATTTCAAGTTCTCTCCCTATTCATGGTTGAATCACACAAAAGAGCTATCTGTCATTTGTCTGACAGCCTGTGAGGTGACCTTAACATTCTGTAATGTGGACAGTTTAGGAGAAACGGCAGAAGTGCTCACTTTGGACTTAGCTTCATAATCAAGAGCCATAGAAATAATAACAAGAACTAATACAACAGTAACTATTATTGAGCACTTGATAGGACACAGGCTAAGCACTTGACATCAGTTATATTATTTATTTTTATTTAAAATATATTTTTATTGATTTCATAGAGGAAGGGAGAGGGAGAGATAGAAACATCAATGATGGAGAATCATTGATCAGCTGCTTCCTGCACGCCCCCTACTGGGGATCGAGCCCACAACCCAGGCACGTGCCCTTGACTGGAAATGAACCTAGGACCCTTCAGTCCACAGGTTGACGCTCTATCTACTGAGCCAAACCAGCTAGAGCATCAGTTATATTATTTAATCCCACAATAACCCTAAGATTATCACTATCTTTAGTAATTAAATTGAAGCTCTCAATCATGATCAGTCAGATGGCTAAGAAGTAGCAGTGCTGGAATTTGACCAGAGACTAAACAACTCTAAAGCCCACGCTCCTTACCACCATTTATTCTGCTCTCCAACTTGCCCCACCCGACTTGGGACATTTATCTATCCTCACCTCAGGACCTGGATTTTGAGATACAAAAGTTTTTGTTGTTGGAGAAGTTTGTGGAAATATGACTACAGCTTTTGCTGTTGGTTTTAAAATAAGTTTAGGGTAGGATATTACAAAATCTTCTTGGCTGGTGTCCTTGATGCAGGTAACGGTTAGGGGTTTGTGAGCTGAGGTTCTGTTCCCTGGCCACTTTAATATTTGCTGAGTCAGACATGTAGAAATAATATCATTAGAAAGAATGTGGTTATGCGTGGTAACAAAATTAAAACTAATTATAAACAGCACCAAGTAATTAATAAGAAAACTCAAGCCCTGACTGGTTTGGGTCAGTGGATAGAGCGTCGGCCTGTGGACTGAAGGGGCCCAGGTACGATTCCGATCAAGGGCATGTACCTTGGTTGCAGGCACATACCCAGTGGGGAGTGTGCAGGAGGCAGCTGATTGATGTTTCTCTCTCATCTATGTTTCTAGCTCTCTATCTCTCTCCCTTCCTCTCTGTAAAAAATCAATAAAATATATTTTTAAAAAAAGAAAACTCAATATGCAATATGGCTTTAGAAAAATCAGGCAATGTATAATTTTCTGTTGGTACTATAACTGTTAATTACCACAAACCTGGCCATTTAAAACAAAAAAATAATTGTCATCTTACAATTCTGGAGGTCACAAGTCCAAAATGGGTGTCATGAGGCTAAAATCAAGGTGTTGGCAGGGTCGCATTCCTTTTGGAGACTCTAGGGGAGAGTCTGTGTCCTTGTGTTTTCCGGCTCCCAGAGGCTGCCTGCGTTCCTGGCTCGTGGCCCTGCATCACTCCAGGCTCTGCTTCCATCATCACATCTTCTCTCTGACTTTGATTCTTCTGCCTCTTTTTATTTGTTGTTGTTAGAAAACCTAGTTTATTTTTTAATTGTGGTAAAATATACTAAACATTTACCATCTTAACCATTTGTGAGGGTACAGTTCAATACTAAATATATTTATTGCTGTGCAAGTCAATTTCCAGAACTTTTTGCATCTTGCAGAACTGTGTGTTGGTTTGTTATGTTTCTAACTTTATACACTCAAAGAATGTCAGAGTTAGTACATGTCAAGTGATGAAGGAGTTTTTATACCCAAAATTCAAAGCTGATTTAATGTGGACTACCCATTATTTATAAAGAAAGAGAAACCCTACCAAATATAATAAACTCTGGAAATTTTTTTGACAGAAATTAGTCACACGTGTACTCAAAGATATACATACGAGGATACGCAAACAGAAATAAAAGGCAAATAGCTGGGAAGAAGTAGGCAAACTTATGATCCTTTTCAGACAGAAGAATTTCATAGCCAATAAATAAATTACAAAATTATTATCATACCTACAAAATAACAAGTAACCAACTAGCTTTATAATAGATAGTAGGAGAAGTTCTCATTTACGAGTACAGTAATCCCTGGATTAGTTTCCAGGGGCTGACAGAACAAAGTGATACCACAGATTGTGTGGCTTAACCAACAAATTTATTTTTCAGTTCTAGGAACTAGAAGTCCAAGATCAAGATGTCAGCAGGTTTGGTTTCTACTGAGGCCTCACTTCTTGGCTTGCAGGTGTCCTCACATGGTCTTTTCTAAGTGCACACACATTCCTACTGTTCCTTTGTGTGTTCTAATCTCTTCTGTTTATAAGGACACCAGTAGGATTGTTTTAGAGCCCACTCTAATGACCTCACTTTAATTTAATCATCTCTTTAAAGGACCTGTCTTAAAATACAGTCACATTCTGAAGTACTGGGGGTTATGACTTCAACATATAAATTTGGGGGGGGGGACACAATTCAGCCCATAATATTCCCAGAAAATCTACATTACCTAAATATGATTCTAAAAAGATATATGAACAACCTAAAGGAAGGAGCTGTACCATGAAATTTTACTGAAAGACATAAAAGAACACTTGAATAAATGGGAAAATAAACCATGTTCTTGGTGGGGAAGTGTCAGTATTATAAAGTGCCGATTTATCCCAAATTAAATTAATAGATATAACACAACTATAACCAAAAGCCCAACAAGATATTTTTCTAATCTCTCACCCTTTTTCATTTCTTTTTCATGTCTGTTATATTCTTCACTAGAGGCCCAATGCACAAAATCATGCAAGGGGCTCGACCCTTGCAGCCCCGGCTTCGTCCGGAAGATTGTCTGGACGGTCGTTCTGCTGTTCGGTCTAATTAGCATATTAGCTCTTTATTATATAGGATTTCTACTGGGCATGTCACCATCAGCTCATATCCATCATCTTTCAGCCAAAATCAATCTTCCCAGCCACCCTATATCTAGCAATGGGAAATCGTCACCCTACCAATCACCTAGGATAGTCTCTGGTTTATCTTTGAAAATTCTATCTTCTTTGTCTGCCTATACAGACATTCTTGGCAAAGTTAAACCTGCCTCTTCAGTTCCATTCCTGTCTGTCCTCCTTACCTCATATTTGGATTCTAACTCTGCACATTATCATCATTTAGGTTAATCTTTCTAAAATATGATTTTCATCACTCTCTTCCAAGTGTACAAATTTTGTGTTCAGTAACTCTACTGGGTGACGTTGGACAAGTTAATCACTTCGCCTCAGTTTACTCATCTATAAAATGGGTGTAATAGTGCAAGCAAAGGACAAATTTCTCTGTTCAGAATGAGGCTGAGTGACCTTCCTACAAGAAACACGTGTTACTTTTGTAACTAAAGCTAAATAAGAAAGGATAATGACATTAGTGGTCTTATCCGTCCAAAAACGGACCACATTTACAGCCGATTGACAAACTTTTAAAAGTTTAAAACTTCCTTTCCTCTTGGAAAACTCACTTATCAAAAAATAATTAGTCCTCTTGCCTTTGATGTTCAGGTGAAAATACTGGTGAATTTGGGATTGATGAGGAGCAAATGCTGGGATTTGCTTCAAAACCTCTATCCCACTAAGCAAAAACTCAAGGAGTTGTAAATAAAGCTGGGCACACTTGAAAAATATTTTTTTTCCATACATACTCTCAGGAGTTCCTCCTATATCCTCAGATTCAGAGAGTTTGGAGTTTGTAAATTTAAAAAATGGCCCTCCATAAGGAGTGGCAAGAGTAAACAAGCTCAAAGAAATTACATACATGTATGGTGCATGTTAACCACCTAAGTACCTCCTTTGCCTAGAAAACAGCCGCCTGTTTTCATTCGTCATCACTGAACCTCAGGAAGCTAGGCCTCAGCCAGCACCTGGTGACGCTGATGACACCCCAGGTCTCACAGCTGCGGCAATTAGAATGAGCCTTCTCCTTTAAGAAGCTGACTCACGTGGACGCTGTGTTGTGTGCTCTCAGCTGGGAAGGGGAGGTGGATCCTAAATCTCTTCACATTGGACACCTCTGGAGAGGGGGCAGAGTTCTCCTCTTTGATTGGCTGTACGAGTCCAAGGTGTCGGGTCAGGGGCGGGGCGAGCTGCCGGGAGCTTGCCCGGAGTCTGCAGCTTCTGCGAGGGGTTGGCATCGACGCGGAGGGGAGCTGGAGAAGGGGGTTGGGTGAACCAGAGAAGGGGCGTGGCCCAGCGGAAGGGGCTGGGTACTAGGGAGGAGGCAGGGCCTAGAAATGAAGGACGTTCTGGGCCAATCGGGACAACCGACTGTTTGAGGGGCGGAGTTACTCCGGGTGATTGACACCGAGGCCCAACCAGGGAGAGGCGGGGCCAAGGCCCGGGCCTGACTAAACCTAGAGACTAGGGAGGCCGAGGGGCTTCATCCTGAGGAGGAAGAGCCGCAGGCAGCCGCGGATCTCACAGCCGCTCGGGGTAAGACAGGCGGGGGCTGGGCTCGGAGCCCTCCGGGGAGCCACCTAGGTCGGCGGCTTCGAATCAGCCCGGGGCGGGGGCCCAGGCAGGAAGTAC
>NW_005371933.1:2100660-2126154 GCF_000412655.1 Myotis brandtii | reverse complement strand
TGCCAGGAGGTCGGCGCGCTCTTGCAGCCCCTCCATTCTCCACTCCTGTTAGGTAGGTGGGGCCGGGAGGATTGTGAGCAGCAGGAGTTGGAACCTGGACTGCTGCAAAGATCTGTTTAATCCTCACGCCGCCTATCAATCCTCCCTCCGAGGGAGAGGCTGGAACGTGTACAGCTCATTTATTTTTTATTTTTTTTTCTGTTAACAGAACCCTGTTGGTAATCTGAGGATTTTTATTCCAGGTTTCCTTGACAGATGGAAAACCTGAAGTAACCTCAGGCTTAACCTTGGTGTTTTTTTAGAAAATTAGACTTGCTGGTGAAGTAGCGGGGTAATAGGATATTGGCTATTTTTTTGCACAGCCACATAGGAAGTGTTTCAGCTGCTTTCCAACACAGGGTACATATTTATGCCAGATGTGAAGTGTCTTGGTGTATTCTTTTCCTAAAAGTTTATTGCATACTTGTGCTGTGTTAGGTAAGAAGAAAATTGCAAAAAAAAATTTAGAATTGTTTCTCTTACAGCTAACAATTTAGTGAAGAGTCGTAGGCAGATGGCAGCTGAGTAACAATGCAAAGTTAAATATTAGTTATGAAATGAGTGTTATGAGAGATCAAAAATAGGGCAGTGAGAGATGAAGTATGAATTTGGAAGCGTTCTGAGGTGGATTGGTATTGATTAGAGCTAGAAGATGAAGAGGCTTTGGGTTGCTATTAGGCAAACAGAGGCCTAGGAGCAAAAACAAAGGCTTAGAGCATGTACAAATAATGAGAAGGTGAAGCTTGTGCAGTTTGGCACACAAAATATATTCCAAATATCCCATTATTTTTATGGGTATACACTGGAACACCAGCTAGACTATATAGCTCCTTGGAAAGGATTGATGTCTACCTTTTTGGAGGGTGTCCTCACCCAGCTCAGTGCCCAATACAGGCCTACTAGTTGACTTTTTGTTTTTTAATGATTATCTCTAGGAACCATCTTATCTATAGGAGAGGGAGATGACGAGTAAATTATTTAACTCTATACAAGGGCACTGAAGTGAATTAGATTTTAACAACTTTCCTAAAAAGATTAGTAAAATCCATGTGGGTTTTACTAAAATAATATCTGGTTAGGTCATTGAGGATTTACCCCTAGACTTATTTGCCTTTTCTTATGCTCCACTTAAGTGGTAGAAGAGAAAAAAACGTTTAGAAGCAATAAAAGGGAAAAGGAAATAAGGCCAAAATTAAAACTAAAAGAAGAGCTTTAGCTACCAGCCTGCAAAAAAAAAAAAAAACAGTCCATGAGACATGAAGCTAGTCCTAAATATAATCATGAGCTGTGAAGATAGTCCTAAGTATATTTGTGCCCAGAATGCTGTTTTCAGTTATAAAGTATCTAAGTGACTATGTAAATCAATACCAGTTTCTCTGGTAATCCTGTGTAGTAATGTCTGGGTAAAGTAGGAACTGATCTTAGCTATGACATGAACTTGCTATTTGACACCTGTATCAGGAACCAGGTAGTTAAATTATACTCCAGTCTATTCCGTGTGAGACTGTTTGACTCATAGTATTGCATCTCAACAAATGAGAGATTTTGAATTTGTCTTGGCAAAAGACTGGGGAGGTTGCCAACTTGGATTGTTTAGATGACTCACTGAGTTACATGACTAGTCTTATTTTCTAGTGATGACTAAACAAAAAGTGTTATAGAAATACAGTAAACTTGAAAAACATTTAACAACAACAAATACATTATTTGAGGATACAGAACAAAAATATAAAAGTTACAGTCAAATGGAGACCTGATTCCACCACCAGAAAATCATTTAACATAGCAAAGGAAACTGGTCAGGTATTGCAAAAGAATTAACGAAAAAGAAAGCACAGCTTTCATGTGTAACCAAAACCTTGGCTTGGTGAGTATTTTGTACAAAAATCGGAAAACTGGTTTGTGGATAAAACTCAGTTTGTTATTTCCCTTTGTAGCTTTTCAATAGAATTCGGTTACAAATCACTATGAAAATAATTAATGAGATTGCAATAACATTAAATGTTAATTATAGTAATCAACCCAGCACTGTTAAAAGTTCCTTGGGTTTTGTTCCTTTCTTTGTTTTGGAGAGACTCAAAACCAGAAATACAAGTATGCTTCTTCATGTTTCCATTTTAGCTGAACCTTTTGCTAAACAAGCTCTCCTGAATGGCAGATTCCTTTAACCCTTTCTGTACTAGTTTTCCTGCGGGTGAGGCTTGTATCCTACCTTTGCCCACCACCACCTTCTGGTGCAGTTAGAAAAGCCCCTCTCAGTTCTGGTGGTTTGTGTTTTCTGTGGTCTTTGGAAAGTCTATCTGTGAAGTAGTTCCTTAGAGATGCAAATCAACACCTACTATTCTTCCTGGTATTTTTAGGGCTGGTATGTGCTGCCTCCCTTAGGGTATTCTACTTGCCAGAGTTGAATCCGAATTGGATTATTAATTACAGGGAGGGCAAGTACCTATTTTAAGACCTAGCACTGTGACACTAATCATTTGAGATGCTTCCAAAGGTTTCTAACTTCCCTACTTGTAATTTCTGTCACCTGGTCACTTAGCTTTTCAGTAATTAACAGGAGGTGAAGCTAGTCAATTGTTATTTGTTTTATATTGTTTCTGAGCCTTGCTTTCTTCATCTGTAATAGCAAAGGGAAGTTGGGGTGTGGAATGGTGAAGAAGGTAATCTATTTTACTAGATGAACCTTTATTTAACATTTACTTTGTGCCAGGCACTGTTCTAAGAGTGTATTATCTCTCCAATTCTCACAACTCAGGTGGATACTACAATTCCATTTTACAGGTGAGGAAGGGAAAGATACATTCCCCAAAGTTTACACAGCTTTTAAGGCACAGAACTGAGATTTGAACTTGGGCAGTCTAACTCAAGAGTTCAACTATCTGAGCTATATTGTTTAAATCCTGGGAGTGAGGAGAGAAGAAGGCAGAAGCTGGGTATATATTATCTATTTTTATAATCTTTTTATAGTTGATCTTCAGCATGCTGAACTGATTACAGAAAATTAAAGATTTTAGCTAGTAAAAACCATTAAAAAAAGGGAGCAGGATTAAATTGACCTTCTCAAATACTTATATTGATCCTTGAACCTGAATGCTAACCAAATTTACTTTGTCTGAGAAAGACTGCCTGCTTTCTAAATGAAAGGCTCTTTCACTGTCCGAACAGATTTTTTAAGCAGGGGTTTTGGGTATACTTTCTGTCAATGGCTAGGTAGTGAATATTGTAATCTTTGTAGACCATAGGGTTTCAGTTGCAACTACTCAAACTCTGCCATTGAAGTGAGAGAGCAGCCAATTATAAATAAATATGCGGGTGTTTGTGTCCCAATAAAACTTTGTTTAAGACACTGGAAATTGAATTTCATGTAATTTTCATGTGTCACAGAATAGTCTTCTTTTGATTTTTCTCCCCTACCATTTAAAAGTGTAAAATTCTTAGCTTATGGGCAATACAGAAACAAGTGGTGAGCTGCATTTTGCCCACAGGCCTTTATTTGCTGACCCCTGCTTTTAAGGAAATTATTTAGCAATGAGCCAGACCGAAGAACAAGCTACCGTAATATTTAATTTGTGTGTGTGTGTGTGTGTGTGTGTGTGTATTAATACCACTAATGAAAGTGGAATTTGCAATTAAAAGATATAAAATTTATACTAGCATCCAAAAAAATGAAATATTTAAGTATAAATCTCACAAAATGTGTACAAGATCTATATGAGGAAAAATATAAAACTCTAATGAAATCAAGAACTAAATAAATGGAGAGAGATTTCATGTTCATGGATAGGAAGAATCAATGTTGTCTAGATGTCAGTTTTTCCTAACTTGATCTGTAGATTCAATGCAGTCCTAATCAAAATCCCAAGTTACCTTGTGAATATCAACAAACTGCTTCTAAAATTTCTATAGGAAGACTTGACACTACCTGACTTCTAGACTTGCTATAAAGTGATAGTGATCAAGATTATGTGGTATTAGCAAAAGAATAAGACAAATAGATCAGTGGAACAGAATAGAGAGCCCAGAAATAGACCCATAGAAATATAGTAATCTGATATTTGACAGAGAAGCAGGGCAATACAGTGGAGCAAAGATAGCCTTTTTACTAAATGGTGTGGGACAACTGTACATCCACATGCAAAAAAATTGAATCTAGGCAAACACCTTACACCCCCTTCAAAAAAATTCAAAATAGATCACGGGACTAAATGAAAAAAGAAAAACTAAAAAACTAGAACATAAGAGAAAACCTACATGGTCATGGGTACAGCAGTGACTTTAAATGTAACACCAGTGGCATGATCCATGAAATAAATAATTGGTAAGCTTAACTTTATTAAAATTTAAAACTGCTCTGTGAAAGACAACGTCAAGAAAATGAGAAGACAGGCCACAGACTTGGAGAAGATATTTGCAAAAGGCATATCTTATAAAGGACTACTGTCTAAAACATAAAAAAAAAACAACGAAAAATAAGAAAACCTGTTTAAAAAATGGGCCAAAGACCTTGACAGACATCTCACCAAAGATGTGGCAAGCAGCATGTGAAAAGATGCCCCACATTATATGTAATCAGGGAAATGTGAATTAAATAAAAAATGAGATACCACTACACACCCAATAGAATGGTCAAAATCCAGAACACTGACACCACCAAATGCTGACGAGGATATAGCCCAAGATGTCAAACTCACGGCCCACAACAAATATTTTTGCGGCCCAGCCAATATAACAGTATGTAAGAAACATACCGTTTTAATTAAAATTTCATAACTTAATTTTTACAATATCCTGTTATACATAATTAATAAGGAACTACAATGTTCGCACCATTTCTCTCCACTAATAGTAGCAGCGAATATTAGCAGCCAATTGCTACATCATTAGTCTTGTACTGACTTGTTTGTTGTGCGCAACAGGAAATATTTCGCTTTCAGAGAACAAGATAGGATTATTTGTGTTACACTTATTTGTGCAGTTATTCAGTGTCTGGTAAGTTAATGTTCAAGAAAAAATACTAATTTTTATTAAAATGTTCTATTTTATGTGAACAATTAATTACTCAATTTAAGTTCTTTGTATTCAGCATGTCTATTGAAATAAACCTATGTTTCTATCAAAATTGAAGTTTTTGTTTTTTTTTTGCGGCCCACATAAACTTAAACCTTGTTTATTTAGCCTATGTTATCCTTTGAGTTTGACATGCTTGGTGTAGGTTCATTAATTATAACAGATGGACCATCCTGGTGGGGGATATTGATAATGAGGGAGACTATGCATGTGTGGAGCAGGAGATATATAGGAAACCTACCCTAATTTGCTCTGAACCTATAATTGCTCTAAAAATTTAAATCTCAATTTAAAAAATAGTCTTTTAGAAAATTGTTTTATTGTCTTGGATTCAAACTACATTCCTGGACACCGTCTTTCGTGAATTTCTAAACATTTTATTTTATTTATATATTTTTATTGATTTCAGAGAGGAAGGGAGAGGGAGACAGAAATGGAAACATCAATGATAAGAGAGATTTATGGTTTGGTTGCCTTGAGCCAGAACCTGGGCATGTGCCCTTGACAGGAATCGAACCTGGGACTCTTAAGTTCACAGGCTGACACTCTATTTACTGAGTCAAACCAGCTAGGACTCGTGGATTTCTGAAAGAGAAGTCCCCTCCCCCCTTTTAAAAAATAGATTCTATAAATCCTGTAAATTTCTAAAAAGTTACATAAAAAGGGAGAGGTCCTAAAATGTGCTTGCTTCCCCAGAGTCTCCTATTAAAATAGAAATTGAAAATTCTAGGTTGTAAATGTGCTATTTGTTGAAGGGGGAGGAAATCGTATATACTAGTAATATAAAAGGCTAATATGCAAATTGACTGAATGGTGGAGTGACCAGTCGCTATGACACACACTGACTATCACGGGGGCAGACGCTCAATTCAGGAGTTAACCCCCTGGTGGTCAGTGTGCTCCCTCAGGGGGAGTGCTGCTCAACCAGAAGCCAGGCTCACGGTTGGCGAGTGCAGTGGTGGTGGTGGGAGCCTCTCCTACCTCCGTGGCAGTGCTCCAAGGACTCCTCGGGGGATGTCTGAGGGATCCTGGACTGCTAGAGGGCGCAGGCCAGGCTAAGGGGCCCCCTGTCCCCCCAGTGCATGAATGTTGTGCACCAGGCCTCTAGTAACTAAAATAATGATCTATATATCATTATGAATTTCACTTATATTTTCAACCTGGCCCCTCACTGTTTCCAATAATTTCAAATAAACTGATAATAGGCTCCCAGCTAAACAATCAAGTTTGGTACTTCTCTTATTTCAACCTTTTAAGGATTTTAGTAACCTGGAACTAAGAAAAGCTAATATCAAAGAGGCCTTATTTATAAAATTATCTGGGAATGGTACTTATAGAAATTCAGATTATTAAATTACTGTGTTTTTTTCTTGAAAGTTAAGAAGGAAGAAAACATCTTAAAGCTTTAACTTTGGTTATAAACTTGAACTTCAACACCGACAGATATCAAAACACGCATTTTATTACTTAAGGACACACTAAGATGGCCCCCAGAATCAACACAGAGAAGCAGGTCACTTTTAAGATGTTTTAGAGTCATGTGGCTGAAGAGATTTTGAAATCTTCTGAGTCCAAGCAAGGTGATTAGCATATTTGGGAAATATTTTAAATGTAAAACAATCAGAAAGTAGATCAGTGGCTGACTGTGGCTAGAGGTGCGAAGAGGAATTAACTGCAGAAGGGTTTGTGGGAATTGGGGGAGGTGATGGAAATAATTCTAAAGCTGGTTTGTGGTGCTGATGGCACACTTTATAAATATACTTAAAGCCATTCAGTTTTACACATACAGTGGCTAATTTTATGGTATGCATGTATTCCTTTAAAAATATGGTATTTTGTTTTGTTTTAACGAATCAGCTATATTCTGTCCTGTCAGAAAAAAAGTTTCAAAGTTTGTAATCTATATGAGCCCATGTTTTTTGTAGCACTATCTAATTTAGCACAAATGCAAGTGGGACCTGTGATTGTATGGTGGATTTGATAATATACTCCACACTCCCTAACTACAAGACATTTATCTAGAAGTGATGAGAATTTGAATTAAGACATTGACTAGGGAGAGGGAGGTAAGACCTCTAAAAGTGATTTAGGAGGTATTGCCGATTTTGTGATTTCTTCTAAGAATTTGCCAGGGTTTCTAGGAGAGTGTGTGATTGGAATTGCCACCAACCAAGATAGGGAATACAGGATCAGCATGGAGGCAGGAGGGGTACATGATAAATGGAGCAAGATGTAGTTCAGATACCAGTCATATAATCTTTATTCCTCTACAAAAGGGAGGTAATAAATACCTACTTTAGAAATTGTCCAGGTTAAGTATGTAAAGTACCAGAGGCAGTGTCCCATACAGTGTAGACACTAAGTAATCATTAGGCCCAAGGAAGAGTTCAGCATATCATCTAGGTTCAGAGAGGTCTGATTCAGGTATTATGTCTTAAATAGTCAAGTGGCATACTGATTGATGGCAGCCTCTTGAGAGTTTGGATAGTGTAAGTCAGTAGTAAGTTGTTTCTAGCCCTGCAAAGCTAAGGCTTAACACTTGGAATCTAATGACCCTACAGAGGTTTTCCTACTTCTCAAGAGCTTTGACAGCAAGTGTTGTTTGCTTGTTTTTGCTAGATTCCATGGCATTTTAGCTTATCCCTTTTGGCAAATAAGAACAGTTTTCTTATGAAAACTACATTTTACAGTTTTATCCAATAAATATAAACATATAAATGGCGGCCACAATTAGGAATGGTGATTCTGCACTGATATTTTTGGTTTTGGTAATGAATCATATAATTGAATACAGTAAAAATACTTGGGTAAAAGAGTAAAAAATAGAATTTGAAGCAGGGAGAAGGAAGCATGTTAAATCTGTTTACCCCACTTACAAATAAAGAGTTTGCCTGTATCCAGTAGCAAATGATCACAGCTATATTGTAATTTTGAACCAAAGGTAGAATGTAGGCAGAAGGCATAGGGAAAGTTCATTTTGAAATCCAGTACATTTTCCACAATAGCATTGTATTAGCTATGGTCAGTTCAAAAACATCTAGTTTCTCCTGCATTATGGTTGAAATAAATCACAACATGCTTTTTTTTTTTTTTTTTTTAGTTTGAAGTAATCAGCTTTAAAGTAATAAGTTCCAAAAACCCACGCTGGAAGCTAAATCACTGTACAAATACTAGTGTTCAGAGAAATATGGAATCTGAGTGTTATCGGTGGAATTGGAGTTCTTGAGTGACAGAGGAAAAAAATTTCCCGAGTCTCCCCCCAATGGGAGGGTGGCTGCTGTTAGAAATCTTTATTGATGATCAAAAATGAAGAGGGTTCCCCTTCAAGGTCCCACCTTTGTCCATCTTGTCACGGAAAAAGTCCAATTTTGTCTTCATTGGGGCTAGAATAAAGGCCACTGCCCAGAATTTCTGCTTTTACATTAAAGTACTAGTGAAAAAAATTTCCCGAGTCTCCCCCCAATGGGAGGGTGGCTGCTGTTAGAAATCTTTATTGATGATCAAAAATGAAGAGGGTTCCCCTTCAAGGTCCCACCTTTGTCCATCTTGTCACGGAAAAAGTCCAATTTTGTCTTCATTGGGGCTAGAATAAAGGCCACTGCCCAGAATTTCTGCTTTTACATTAAAGTGCTATTGCAGTCCAGTCTAGCATCTGGCTAGCTTAGCTTGTGTTTCCAGCTGCAGTCCATTGTGTGTGGGGTCCACATGGCTATGGAGAGAGAGAGCAGGTGAGTGCAGGTCACAGAGCAAGAGAGAACAAGAGCAAGATCCAGGGAACTCGAGGGATTTTTTTACTGGGAGCTTCTTCAAACTAACCAATTAACTCTCCAAGATCTTGCACACTTCTGATGGGTTCCACTCCCTAGCAGCCAATCCATTATTCCCCTGGCTAGACTGACAGGCAAGTACCTTCCCTACATCATCCTGACTTCTGTGCTCCCCTGTCTTCCCCCAACAATCCAGTACTGGATGGGGGAAGGGAGGGGTGTTAACCCCCTTGGAGGAATAATACTGTGTGAAGCTGTAGCTTCCTGGTGAAACTTCGCAGGTAAACATGCTTACAAAATCTGGCCTCCCCTTACTTCCCTTTATTAATATTAACTTGCTAATTATGATGATAACATGAAGACTATGTGTTAAAAGGTGAGACTGTAAAACCTTGCTGTTGATTATTTTCTGTAAAGGACCAGTAGTAAGAAACATGACCAAAATCAACTGCTCACAGGATTGATGAATGATTTATTTCTATCAAGACTAGGGGCCCCGTGCATGAATTCGTGCACTTTGAAAGGAACTGTGGGGCCACGGGGCTATGGTGGATATAGGGGTGGGTCTCGACCCATCCTCTGTGCCCCCACCACGGGCCCTGGTCCCCTGTCTATTGGCAGCCCCGTTCCCGCCACCGCTCCCAGGCGCTGACAATGCCAGCCCCACTCGCACCTGCTGACAGTGTGGAGTGATTGGGGCTGGCGCCAGCAGCAGGTGCGAGCAGGGCCAGCACT
Organism: Myotis brandtii; assembly: GCF_000412655.1. Taxonomy (NCBI): domain Eukaryota; kingdom Metazoa; phylum Chordata; class Mammalia; order Chiroptera; family Vespertilionidae; genus Myotis; species Myotis brandtii. Next base: position 2,116,543 of record NW_005371933.1, on the reverse strand, counting down.
GTCAGCGGGTGCTAGCTGCAGCTGCTGCCCCCCGATCACCCCTCAGGAGCAGGGGGAGGTGGAGAAGCCCACAGGGGCGATCGGGGCCGCAGCCGCCACTCACCCCACTGACGGCACTAGTCCCACCATTCACCCCACTGACAGCGCCGAGCGATTGGGACTGGCGCCGGGAACCGGCAGCGGGTGCGAGCACCGGGCGGAACCGTGACACGCGGGAGCAAAGAATTTTCAGTAACCACCAGAGGCTTGCCCTGATGACAGTGACCGGTGCCCCACCTTGGTCTGGCGCCTCCTGGTGGTCAGCGCACATCATAGTGACCAGTTCGATTGTTCCGCCATTCAGTGTATTTGCATATTAGATAGATTCTTAAACTCAAATGTGTTAATTATGTGATGTAGGATGGAGATTGAGCAAATGCAGTGAGAGATGTAAAGTTGCAGCTACCTCTCAACTTTAGTTAGTTGTTGCTCTACATAAATACTTGCCCATGTTGCCAGGTATCCCCATTGTTTTTTTATTAAAAAAAAAAAAAAAAGACCAAAAAACAGGTTCTTTAATGAAATCTCTCAAATCTTAAGTGGCAACTCAACTGTTTTTTTTATTAACACATTAAGCGCCCTGTCAGTCATCGGTGACTGACACTATACTTCCCGTTGGAAGACAAAACAGGCTGGGCGCTTAACGTGTTAAAAATAAAACTGGTGCTCACTTCAGTAGCACATATACTAAAATTGGAATGATACAGGGAAGATTAGCATGGCCCCTACGCAAGGATGACATGCAAATTAGTGAAGCATTCCATATTTCTTTTTTAAAGAATAAAACTGTGTAGGCCAAACAAAACATGGCCACATATGTTTTGTGAGAAAAGGGTTATTTGTCTGTTTTGTTCACTGCTCTATCCCTACACCACCAAATGAATTCAGCCTGCAAGCCTCAAATTTGCAGCCTGTGACTTTGTAACAGCATTGTGTTCTTAAGCACCATCTGGAAAAAGTAATGCTATCATATTAAGGGCTGAAACAATAGGCAGTAAATCTTAGCTATTGTCCTTTTGCAGAAAGATAGAAAACTACATATCATGTCTTAAGTCTCAGTGTTTTACCCAAGGTTTATTCATTGACATTCTTATTTGTGGACTGGTTTTCCTTTTACCAGTTATAAATTGTATATCAATAATCACATTTACTAATGGGCTACACATTAAAAAAAAAAAGGAGGCAGTTATAAATTGTACTTATATCCACCATTTGTTTTTCATTCCTTACTAAACTTCCATATTATAATGTTTAATGGGAGTCGTAATGATCTTTGTAATAATGGCATTTCTGATGGCATTAGAACTTCCAATGGCTGAGGAAGTTCACAGATGTAAGGAGGAATGGAACTTTTTAAAATTTGTAATGGAATTTCCCCAAATTTAAGATGACAGTGGAATCGTTTTCATAGTGGCAACTATATCAGTTCTGCATGCCATTTCAAAGACGTATAATATTCAATATTTAAAACACAAGAGCTAACAACTACACCCAGGAATAAATTACTTTTTAAATGAAAGCTATAGTATAGTCTTGACTAGATCTAAGTTGGATTCAGAGTTTTCTCTCCTCCCACCCCCATGTTTCATCATGTCTGTGACTTAACTGAACCAGTATGATATATTATCTAAATTATGTTATAATGGTTCATCTTTCCCTTCACTGTACTTGTTTTTTAGCCTTATGCCAAGCCTAGACCATCTTGTGTGCCCTCCTCTTAGAGGAGGCAAAGTACAGTAATGGAATAAGTTTGGCTTTGAGTTGGGTCATTTGCATTCTAGTTATGATTTTTCTGTTCTTGAAAGTTGTGTAAACTAGGACCAGATAATATCCTTGGATAATCTATGAAATGGGGGTGAGAGCCTCATAGACTTGTGATGGTTTTTGAAATAAGTGAAGTACCTAGTACAGTGCTCCATGGACTCAAACTTTACTATAATATTGGTGCCATCACCCCTATATTGTTGTAGGTAACACTTGATGATCGGAAACCCACTTGTTTTGTGATTGCTCCTTTTTCTACTCTTATCTGATCAACTCACTCACGTTCCGCAAGTCTTTTCTCGAATTACCCATACTCACAATGTATACTTAACATTTGAGCTAAACCTTTTTTCTCACCTCTCTACCTGTGCTTTTCATCATTCCATTTCTGATATTCCAGATTCTTACTGTTTTTTCATACCAACCAAAAGAGAAGCGATACCATTTCTTTTTCTGCCTAAGCATGCTTAATTCCTTGGCTTACTGCTTCTAAAATATTCTCTTTTTTTCTTTAAAATATTCTTAGATTGCATGTGCCAATTTCTTGGTTCATTGCATGAACTTTGGATCCTTTTGTTCGGTCAGCTATTTCACATACTGAATATTATAAAACAGAGATCACATATATAAATGGTTCCCTGTGACCCCCACCAAGTAGATACTAACAATTTTTTAAAATCATAATGCATTTATTGTCCTTTTCCATTTGCTCCTAGGTTTTTAGAACTTCAGCTATAAAAATGGGCAGAATTTTCCTTGATCATATTGGTGGTACCCGTCTGTTTTCTTGTGCAAACTGCGATACGATTCTGACCAACCGCTCAGAACTCATCTCCACTCGATTTACAGGTGCCACTGGAAGAGCATTTCTTTTTAACAAGGTTTGTGGGAAAATCAGTTTCATTTCCTAAGTGGGTCAAGTGGTGGATATATTTGACAGTAGTTCCAGAATACTCCTCAGAACTTGGAGATGCCAGGAAGGCTTAAGAATGAGAGCTGCAATCTATAGAATTTATTACCCACTAACTTGTCTTTGAGTGGACCTTAGGAAGGTATTACTAGAATATGATTTTTTATTTTTTATTTTTTATTTTTATTTTTATTTTATTTATTTATTTTTTTAAAATATATTTTATTGATTTTTTACAGAGAGGAAGGGAGAGAGATAGAGAGTTAGAAACATTGATCAGCTGCCTCCTGCACACCTCCCACTGGGGATGTGCCCGCAACCAAGGTACACGCCCTTGACCGGAATCGAACCTGGGACCTTTCAGTCCACAGGCTGACACTCTATCCACTGAGCCAAACCGGTTAGGGCAAGAATATGATTTTTTAAATTGGAAGTTGAAAGACTGTTATAATAAGAAGGGTAGTCTCCATTTAGAAAACATTAGTGTAAGAATTTAGTAGGGACTTCATAGACTATGGAAGGAAGGGACTGAGACATCCCCATATTCCTGTCACTGATTTATCTTTATAGGGAGATAGCTTGACAATGCAAATGAATAAGAATCATCTAACCAACTTCCCTTGCTCTAATTTATGCTCACCAGTCATCCCTCTGATTATGATTTAGTTTATTACATAGGTTTGCCAACAGGAAGTTTACTCATTTACAAACAATTGTCTAATCTATCTGCTTCTCTAATTTCTGACTTGCTTTGAAATTAGTTGATGTGATATCTGCCTCCTGGAGTCTAATGTGTACTAGTGAGGTTGAATTTCCAAGTCTTTTAGGCTAAGGAACAGAACTAGTACAAAGGCATTGCTCTTAGAAGGTCATCTAAACTTCCCCAATGGACACCCTTCTGTTCAATTCAGAAACAAGTTTTTCTCTCAAAGAATTGGTAGTATATACTCTTTGATCTTTACTTGGATATAGGGCAGGAGCTGGCACACCACAGCAGGCCAGCTTCCTGTGTTTTTTAAAAAAAATAAAGTTTAATGAAGCTCAGCCATGCTCATTCATTTATGTATTATCTATGGCTGCTTTTGTGCTACAACAGCAGGCTAAATAGTTACAATGAAGAACGTATTGACCTCAAAGCCAAAAATATTTATTATCTGGCCCTTTACACAAAAGTAAAGTATAGCGTATTCAGAATCATTGGAAATTCTTCACAGATTCTTTGAACTCACTTGAAAACAATGTGTTGTCATGTATGATAAATAGTAGGCTTATCCTAGTCTGTATATAAAATGTATTTTCAGAAACAAATTCAGTAAACTTTTAAATAAAATACCTGTTGTGTACTAGGTCTTTTACATTGGTAGCCTTGTTTTGCACTCATGATTGAATAGTGAATAGTAACAATTAGACACAACCCTACAATTTATGTATCAAAGTCAAGGACTCTTCACTACAACTCAGAAATGTAACTAGTATTTATAGTGTGGATTGGACTAGTACATTAATGTGTGATCTCATTAGATGTCCAGTACAGTGCAATTCCAGATGTTTACCTGTCCCAGCAGCTTCTAAAAATAGCTCTTGGGAAGGGGTGTTGTAGGTCTGATAAAGTAACTGCTGTTTGCTTTTCTGAATTTGCTGTTAACTGCACCAACCAAGTATTGTGTACTTTTTGGCAAATAATTTACTTGCTTTTGCAATTTTGTTTTCACGTTTCTTAGGTAGTTAACCTGCAGTACAGTGAAGTGCAAGACCGGGTCATGCTTACTGGCCGCCACATGGTTCGAGATGTGAGCTGTAAAAACTGCAATAGCAAACTGGGATGGATCTATGAGTTTGCCACTGAAGACAGCCAGCGTTATAAGGAAGGCCGTGTGATCCTGGAACGTGCTCTAGTTCGAGAGAGTGAGGGTTTTGAGGAGCATGTACCATCTGATAACTCTTGAAGAAAAAGAGAGAACTTCATCTTTTCCCAGGTCTCCTTCACTGAAAACAAAAATCTACTTACATACACTGTCACCTTAGCACAGAGTCGGATTCATGAACTGCGGAACAAGAGGTTATGAGAATCTAAGATGGAACCTTTCTTTCTTTCTTTTTTTAATTTTCTATTTTACATCCAACAACAGTATGTAGAGAGAATATTATGCAGATGCTGTTAAATTTTTTTCCCTACTTTTACATCTTGAGGCAGAATAATCTATCTGCAGCTATATGGTGGGCTATGTGAGAAAAAAATCTGGGCTATTAGAGTGGAAAAATGTGTTTTATGTAAATTTTGAAAGGAAAATGTGTCAAGAGCATGGTTTTTAAATGTATTTGGGCTTTATTTTAAAACTTTTTTTATTTCACTTGATTTGCTAGCTTCAGAGAAGAGATCCGAATTTGTGACCAGCGCTAAAGGTTCAGTGTTAGTATGGCTTGTGCTGGCCATTGTGCCATAATCTTGTTGGAGATGAACCATAGCACCAGAGCCCATTCTTCCTTGTCGGTCTTGACCCAAAGATGCCACCATTCCTAGTTACTTGTCACCACGTAATTGGTGTTGTTTGGAAACTTTTCCTGAAATGGGGCAGAACTGCTTGGTGTCCTTTCCATGTAACGTAAGCATAGTAATATAAATAAAGTAATAGTTGAATGTTTTTGGTCCTGTGTTGCTTTTAAAAAACATTCTTTAAAAGAGTAGAATATTTGATAATTTTCATAGTACTGTTTCTTTTCAACTCTTAAGCTAAATTGACTGCTTATGAGATACTACTTTGTTTAAATTAAAGCATACTGTTTAAATCCCTACAGTATTGTATTTAGAAAACAGTTGAACAGAATGTCAATGTGCATTCATGCAGAAAGCATATCATCTGCATCTGTTCTAAAAGAGAGGGGGAGATGAAGCAGCCTGTCTAAAAATACTACTCTGCAAAGCATTTCAGCCTGTCCTCAGTTTTGCTTTGATTTTGACAAGTCTGTAGAGCCTAATAGTTTCATCAAAGGACTAGCTCTCATAAGCATTATTTTCTCAACTCTTTCCTAACTCAGCTATTGAAATTGAAGCTGTACTTGGTCCCTTCAAGTGGAAGGGAATCAAATTTGACTCAGGGTGTTAATCTTAGCCCAAAATTTACATTATGAACTATTAACATGTAAATGTTTCTTTATTCAAAGTATTTCTAGTAATCTAGTATTTGTTTCTGGTAGAGTAAATGACATTAAAATTGGCTAATTTGAATGGATGTTTGAGTGCCCAATTTATAGATCTTTGTCTAAAGAGGAAATTTATCTCAATTAGCAAAATCTGTCATTGACATTAGATGTAACTTGTCAGTACAGTTAAGATTAAATTTCTCTTACCTTTGGGCTCTTGGTTAGAGGCATAGGGATCTGGTTAAGTAGGTATATAATGCATTTGAGATAAGTGGACACAAATTCTGTGTTTCCTTCACTGTGGACTAAATCTGCAAGCATTAAGAAACAAGATTCATTCCCATTCATTTCATACCGGTCTTTGATTATATGCAGATTCCTAGTAGCATGCCTTACTTATAGCACTGTGTGCATTTGCTGTTATAATAAAGTATATTTTGACTTGCATTGGTGCAATACTGCTACTTATTTTTCACTGATCCTTGTCTAGTAATCACCTTGTCTTAGTTTTATCTATGAACACATACATCATATCTTTGAATGGCTATAGCTGGCTTCAGTTGGCGCCAGGTGGCATTGTGGCTTAGTTAACTCTACCTAATTTACACCTGGGATATTTAATTCACCAGTATTAACTTTTCTGAGATTATTTTGCTTCAGATGCTGACAACTACAAAAACAACAAAAAAAGTCATATCGCTAGGTTAACTTTAAGGTGACTGAGGCAGATAACCACAACAAGCAATATGGAAGATACAGTCAGATTGGATTCTTTACAGAAAAGCCAACACATTCACTTGAGATAGAAAACCACTAATGAAAATGATATTGCTTTGGGATGGGAAGATTAACCAAATAAGGTGAGTATACTGCAAAATAAGTAGGTTACTGAAGGGTGTACACATTAAGCTTTTTCCTTTGAAGACTTTAGAATCTTTCCTCTTAGTTTTAGGTGACAATGACTAAGTTGTTTTGATCTTAATGTGAATGCTTTTATTTAAAGAGACCCTAAGGTGAATATTGTGAGTAAAAAATATGCTAGTGATTATGCAATGATTTAAGTTACAATTGTGACAAGCTATTTTGAGGTTGGAGGAGAAAAATAGTGTAGCCATGTCTGTTTTTTAAATTTACCTATTCATAAAAGTTATATGGGATGTTTAAATGTAGAGTCTGAGCCACAGTGCAAGCCTAAATCCGCCCACAGGTAACTTTTGTTTGGGCAGGATTGGAAAACTACTGATTATAAAAATTATTCAAGAGACATATTTATGATGGTTCATTTCCACACTTATAAAAAAAACCCTCACAGTTTAAACAGATAACCGCTAATTGGATGTCTGAGCAGCTACACACCAGGAGCCATGTAAAACTCAAATTCTTAATTCTAATCTAGGGACGGTGTGAATTGGGAACAGCAAGATTGAACTGAAAAACTCCCGTTTGGCCAGCACTTTGCACTGATATGAAGATATGTTTTAGAGAGAAAGCAGAACTGAGGAAAAATTAAGGTAGATTCTACCTATCCTAAAAGGGGTGTGAAATGTATGGCTTCTTTATTTTAAGATATTGTGATTTCCCAAATTAAAACTACTATATTTAGGCATAGAATGCATTCCAAAAGCACCATGAAGGATTCTGTGACCCCAGACATCACTACATATTTAGGTGTGTTTTTAATCATCTGCAATTTGATCACTTGGGTGGCTGGTTAAACAGTAAATTATGTCCCTATTCCCTCCCCTAGTACTGAATTGGTCTCTGAGGGGGAGCCAAGAAATCCAGATTTTTTTTTTTTAGCAAACTGCAAAGATAAACCTATCTACTAAAATATGAAAATCACTCATACAGTTATTCAAACTCAATGTGTGGTTGTGGTGTGTTACCACCTGGTAAACCAGTATTTGTCATAAGAGATCCACAGGCTGAGAACTGTGAATAAGAGAAAATAGATTACTATGATTTCCACCTGTTAAAAACTGACTTCAAAATGGGTAAGTACAACAGTTAGATAAGGTGACTAAAGAGAGAAAAAGTCTCTGGAAAAGAGTTTCTGGAAAGATCAATAGACTTTAAGGCTCTGTCCTCAAATGCTGATAGAGATATATTGGCTTATGAGAATTTGGAAACTGTGTGACTTAACCTTTGAAACTTAGTTTTCTCAAGTATAACTTATAAAAACAAACCCTTAAATGATTCTTCTTAGGATATAGTGAAATATTTGGTCTAAACACCCGTTTATTATGCACAATTTTTTTTTTTTTTTTTGGAATTCTGGACAACCCTTCACAATAAATTTTGCTCTAACATACAGGATGACCAAAATGCTTTCAACGTTATTTAAATTCGACTCATACATGAAGATTGAAGGGATGTGGCCAGGAGCCCCCATATGCTGAAGAGTCAGGAAGGACCCTCCCCTGGAGCCCTTGGAGGGAGCACAGCCCAAGACACCCTGGTTTAGATTATGCCCCAGAACTGGGAGACCACATGTTCCTGTTTGTTTAGGCCCACCTGTAGTCATGGGAACAGCAGCCTCAGGAAATCCATTCCTCCTTGCCCCTCCTTTTGGGGCTTTGACCAGGTTCTGGGGACAGCAGGGCCTCAGAGAGATTCATCCCTGTGTCTGTGCCCTCGCCCGGTCTCCCAACGCCCCCTATCGGCCCAGTCCTCGGCAGAGAGCGCAGTGGGCACACAAGGGCTGAGTGATTGGTAGGAAGTGTAGACTAGGTGGCTCAGGGACTCCCCTGCTTGCTTAGCCCCTAGCTGCAGGATGATGCAGGGTACTCACAAAGCCCCACCCTTACCTCCCAGGCATTTCCCCTAATGAGTTCAGCCTGCGGCTGCCCTTCCTGAAGTACCAGGTTTTATAGGAACCAGCAACTGGGTTGTGGTGCCCAGATTCTAGATGCCAAAACTGAGGCTCAGAGACGGGGAGCAGAGATCTCTGGCCTTGGGCCACCCCCACCTCAACTAGTCCAGCTCACAGGAGTCTCAGCCGCCTGCAAAGAGGAGGAGGTCACATGATCAGCCAGAAATGGGCACCTCAACATGGGGGCAGGGGAAGTGAGTAACCCGAAGTGGGCAGGTGAATGGGGCGGGGCTTGTGATGAGCCAGAAGTGGGCACAGCTGAAAGTGGGCATGTGAACATGGGGGCGGGGCTTGTGATGAGCCAGAAGTGGGCACAGCTGGAAGTGGGTATGTGAACCAGGGGGCAGGGCTTGTGATCAGCCAGAAGTGGACACAGCTGGAAGTGGGCAAGTGAACAGGGGGTGGGGAAGTTGTTTATGCCAGAGATGTCCCGGGAGGATGGAGGAGGGCCCACATGAAGATTGAAGGGATGTGGCCAGGAGCCCCCAGAAGATGAAGAGGCAGGAAGCGCCCTCCCCTGAAGCCCTTGGAGGGAGCACAGCCCCAGACACCCTGATTTCAGATTCTGGCCCCAGAAAGGGTAGATCATATGTTCCTGTTTGTTTAGGCCAGTGGTCGGCAAACTCATTAGTCAACAGAGCCAAATATCAACAGTACAATGATTGAAATTTCTTTTGAGAGCCAAATTTTTTAAACTATATAGGTAGGTACATTGTTATTAACTTAATTAGGGTACTCCTACGGCTTAGGAAGAGCCACACTCAAGGGGCCAAAGAGCCGCATGTGGCTCGCAAGCCGCAGTTTGCCGACCACGGGTTTAGGCCAATCTGTATTAATTGGAACAGCAGCCTCAGGAAATATTCCTCTCCTTTCCTCTCCTTTTGGGGCTTTGACCGGGTTCTGTGGATAGCAGCGGCTCACGGAGATTCATCCCTGTATCTACCCTCCCAGTCCTCAGCAGTGACAGTGCAGTGGGCACAGCAGGGGAGGCCGTTTGGTGGGAAGTGCAGGCTACTACTTGGCTCAGGGACTCCTCTCCTTTGTGAGCTCTCAGCTCTAGGGTGATGAGGGTACTCACAAAGCCCCACCCTTACCTCCCAGGCATTCCCCCTAATGAGTCCAACCTGGGCTCCCCTTCCTGAAGCACCTGAGTTGATAGAAGCCAGCAACTGGGTTGTCGTGCCCATATTCTAGATGCCAAAACTGAGGCTCAGAGAGGGGAGCAGAGGTCCCTAGCCTCAGCCCACCTCCCACTCAGCTCAGCCCAGCTCACAGGGGTCTTTCCCAGCTGCTGCCTAGTTGCCATGGTGTTGGAGGAGGAGGAGGAGGAGATTTCAAAGAATCAGTCCAAAAATACACACCAGCTGGCCCTCCTTCCTCACTCCCTCTCCATAGCTTCCAAGCCTTCTTTTGTGCAGGTAGGTGGGTGCCTCTTCCTGGCCAGGCAGCAGGAGTAAAGGTCAAGGAGGCAGAGGAACCAGGTAGTGAGTCTGGGACCCCAACCTCACCCAGCAGATTTTCTGGTCCTAGGCTCCATGCCCTTCCATAGTTCCTAGACCAGGCGGGCTGTCTCCTGCCTCCCTGCCTTTGCACCTGCAGTTCCCTCCACGTGGCATGCCCTTCCTCATCCTTCAAATCCCAGCTCGGCTTTAACTCCACTGGAGAACCTTCTCTGAGTCACTTGGGGCTCCCCCTGTATCCTGCACCCACCCCAGACACAGCCGTTTTCTTGATGAAGCTCTCAGGGGGCTGTGAGGTCTTGGGGATGCTAGCTTTGCCTTTGTACCCCAGCCTTTGGAACAGACAGGTGCTCAGTATATCCAGGAGGAAGGAAAGGAGGGAGGTAGGGAGGGAAGGGAGCAACGAAACACCTCTCATAGGACTGGAGAGGATCCGGACCCTGAGCACCTGGCACAGGGCTGGGCACGGAGCAAAGCCCACTCCCTTCCTGCCGCCTCCACTTGAGCCTGGGCTCCAGCACCTTCTGAGTTGGACCGGCTCAGGGGCCGTCTCCATACCCACAGGCCTGTGTCTGTTGCCCCTTTTGGATGCAAGGTAATTACTCCTGGATGCAGACGTGCACTTGACTTCATAAGGAGCTAGTGTGTTTGGGAGAAAAGCCTCCATTCTCAGAAATCCTGGACTGGTCAAAGTTGCAAGGGCCTAAGGGCTGACCTTGAGCAGGGGTTTTCACATTGAATACCTTCTGCAAACAAAGCCTTACCTGAGGCCAGTATATAAAACAGATGAAAACTAAGCTGCTTGGGGCGAAGTTCTCGGGAGATGGGAGTTGGGGTTGGTCCTGGCGGTGGGATGGGGCAGCCCTGGGGAGAGTCCAGTGGCCGATACTTACTGTTACAGAAGGACTTCAATATTTTCAGAACTGCATGTTCATGCCCGTGTGGCTGGGCCAACTAACTCATCATTCATAGCGAGAAGTCAGTCTGTACACACAACAATGAAAATATGTCCTTGGGAAAACTCATAATGACTTCAGCCTTTAATGTACTTACAGTTTCTTTTTTTTAAATCTTGAAGGGATATTTTAGGGGGAGTATCTCTTATATCAACTTCTCTTTCTTTTTTGAAATTCAAGTAAAATTAAATTAAAAATGTACCCAAAGCAGGGGCGGGGAGGGGGGGGTGTTGAAGGGAAAGGGAAGTTCTTTAAATTCCTCCTGGTCTTAATATGCCCTGCTAAACCTGTAAGCAAGTTAGGACATGAAATCTGTTTATCAAATGTTACTCTAGGCCTTTTGCCACAAGGAGGCTTTCATAGTCGACTACAGTAGACATTTGACTGCCTTCAAAAATTGTCGAAGCTCCTAGTTTTCCCCTACCATGGAGCAGAAGGAAAAAATGTGAAAGGTTCATTGAATACAATTTTTTTAATTGGTCAAACTTTATTCTAGTAGTTTCATTTTTATTTTTGAATGCAATCTTAATATAAATAAAGAACAAAATAACAAGCCTCAGTTCCCCTCTGTTAGAATCCTACAAGAAATTTCCACTAAGATATTGACTAGTTACTTTTCAAACCCAATTTTCTTTCTCCATTGACTGCTTTTCAAATCCAATTTCATTTCTCCTATATTTATCTCAGCCTATTTCACACTATTGTTATAATAGTCCAGTTTTTAAAGAATACTAAGGTTGTGCCTGGCCGACTTGGCTCAGTGGTTGAGCGTCAACCTATGAACCAGGAGGTCACAGTTCAATTTCCAATCAGGGCACATGCAGGGTTGCAGGCTGGATCCCCATGCAGGAGGCAGCCGATGGATGATTCTCTCTCATCATTGATGTTTCTCTTTCTCTCCCTCTCCCTTCCTCTCTGAAATCAATAAAGATATATATTTTCAAAAATAAAAAAAATTATTGGCCACTGAATTCCATTAGGCTTTAAGGAAAGAAAAGAATCCTAATGAAATAGGAATTTTTTGGGGTGAAAAAGACAGGTTTTAGGAAATTTTAGAAAGTAAGGGGACCATGGAAGAAGCACAGGGCTGCAGAGCAGCAGAAGGTATATTTCTATAGAATAGGGGAGCTGAAAAGCTGCAACAGGTACATTTCCATGGAATGAGGGAGCTGGGAGCAGCAATAGGTCTATATTTACAAAATAAAGGGAAGGAAGCCCTTCATCCAGAAGAAGAAGAAGGAAGCCCAAAGGGAATAGGAAAACAATAAGGAAAGTGGGGGCAGGGGGGGAGAACTTCACATGTCTCATGTGAGGTTCGACCTTTGAGCCCAGGAGTTACTATAATAACCAGTCTAAGGGAATAGTGACCACTCAGAGGGGATATCAAGGCACCAGGATCTGCAGCCTTTATAAGCTGTAGGGAAAAGGAAATCAGGGGGAACCTTTCCCCCTCCCCACGTGGGAGTCTGTATTTGTTCTTTAATAAATTTCCACGTTTACTATACCATCTTCTGTCCGTGGATTCATTCTTCCACTCCAGTGGACAAAGAATCCAGGTTTCAGTCAAAAAATTCCATATCACTAAGTTTATGAGAGAAATGGTTTGTATACCAAATCATCTCATTTTAATCTTCTACCAGTTTTCCCTAAAGATATGTCATTTCTTGTCCCTGGATCTAAAAGTACAAAGATAAATTTTACCTAATTCAAAGAACATATAAAGCCCAGGTTTTAAAAATGAGGTTTTTGTGTTTCTGAGGGTTAACCAGAGGTTTTCAGGAACAGGAACTGGTTAAGAAACCCGACTTGTGTGCCCGAGAGCCAGGAGGTTGGCTTCATCTGTTCTCCAGAATTTTGTCTTCCCCCAGCTGTTAGGCACCACATAGTGCCTGCCTGACTACTTTCTCAACTAACCCACTCACAATACTGGGCCAAGGGGAGGCATTACTCTGGACAAAGGATAATTCCATGCGTGTGTTCTGTCCCTAGCTAAGCCCTCTCCCTTCCCTAGGCTCTAGGCCAGCCGTGGGCAAACTACGGCCCGCGGGCCGGATCCGGCCCGTTTGAAATGAATAAAACTAAAAAAAAAAAAAGACCGTACCCTTTTATGTAATGATGTTTACTTTGAATTTATATTAGTTCACACAAACACTCCATCCATGCTTTTGTTCCGGCCCTCCGGTCCAGTTTAAGAACCCATTGTGGCCCTCGAGTCAAAAAGTTTGCCCACCCCTGCCTAGGCCAATGGAAAGGTGCTGGAGGCCTTTCTAAACCTATCAATATGCCAGAAGGATTATGTTTTTCAGTTCCTTCTTAAGTAAGTCTTGGATCCTATTTTAGAGTAGGCTCCTTAAAAAATGAGTTTCAAAAATTGAAATGGGGTTATTTTTAAGGAATTGAGTCATAAGGAGTAAAACATTTTAGTGGTTTTGAAGTTTACACTAAAGAAAAAAATGTCTTTTTAAAATATATTTTTATTGATTTTGAGAGAGAGAGAGGGAAAGAGAGAAAAAGAAACATAAATGTGGCAGAGAAACTGATTGGCTGCCTCCTGCAGGGGATCAAGCCTGAAACCCTGACCAGGAATGGAACCAACAACCTCCCTCTACGTGCCTAACCAAATGAGCCACATCCACCAGGGCAAGAAAATTTGTTTTTGTAATATAAAATCAGCTGGAATCCATGTTACCAAAAAAGTACCAGCAGATGGCATGAGTATGCAAGAAATTTAGTTAACAGCCAGTCTGACCTGTTTTGGAAAAGAATAACATTTGGGGAAGTTTGTTATTGTTCCTATTAGTCGCTAACGTGAGGCAATTTTACTCCAACCCAGTAGAGTTCTGGGGTCAAATGAAATCACATGTGAGAAAATGCTTAGGAAACTACAAAAAGGTACTATATACAAATACTAGTACAGTTTCCAGGTTTTGTGGTGTCATTTTTTCCTGCCATGTTTGTTTTAGTATCTAAAGCTATAGCTTACATAACTTCAAATTTTTTTTCAACAGTTTTTTAATATCGGCTTTTATTTTGCTAATGACAACCTGAGGTTCTAGAAAATTGAACGTCTTAGTGTGACTTTGAAGTTGGTTAACCTCTTGAAGTCTCATTTTCTCAACTTTAAAATACAGGAAATAATTTTTAGAGAATGTGTGTGAACACTTATAAATCATCCAGTGTTCTAAAAATATCTATAATAATAAAAGCATAATATGCTAATTAGACCGGAAGTCCTTTCGGATGACCTTCCAGATGAAGCTGGGGCTGTGAGGGAAGCCCAGGTCCCGGGTGCCGGAGGGAAGCTGGTGCCAGCAGCCGGGAGAAGGAAGGCCTACCCTTGCATGAATTTCGTGCATCGGGCCTCTAGTATTCCTATAAATTCAATGAGGTTCAATGAGTTTTTAACTAGCATCAGCATCAGTTGCTAGAAAGTATATGCTCTATCATTTATCTATTCAGCAATATTTGAGTGCCTATTATGCATGTCGGGCAATATGCTAATAGTTACCAACACCTGGCACCTACTTCCCAGCGGCCATATGAGAATGTTTGCAAAGCCCAGTAAGAATCTCCAGAGCCACTATATTAATAGTGAATGTATTCCTGCCTCAGGAAATGAGAGACATTCCACATTAGGGTGCGTAAGTTCATGAAGCATAATAAAAGACCTCATTCTTCAACAATGGATTAATTTCTAAGTTTGAAAAAAGGAAACCTCCTAGATTTAGTGAAAATAACAGAAATCACCTTTCCATATGCAGTGGATTCTGAATTTGTATCAACCTTATATTCTGAAACAGGCCACATCTCTCTTCCTTCCATAAGCAAAGATAAAGCAGCATTTTGAGGGCACTTGCAATAAGAACACCGGCTCACATCTGACAGTCATGCCAAGTAGAGGACTTCCGTAATAGAGGTGGGAAGCCAGGGCTATAAGAAACATCCCAGGAAAAGTGCTCTTTAAATTAGATTGGTGGGGAGGGATGGAGGAGAAAAGTGAAGGGGAATATTCATAGGACCTGAAATTGAGGCATTGTCTGAGTAGTGATCTCAAACCCAAATGCCTTGGGATGCCAGATAATTCATTAAAATAAGAAACTATGTTATTTGACTTCTCTGAGCTTCAGTTTCCTCATCTGTGCCCACTTCTTCCCTTGGTTGTTAGCTCTAAATGCCTAGGGAGACATTCAAGCATAGTGAACACAAAACAAAGTCTTAAATGCTCAATCTGCCATTTAGTAGCTGTATGATCTCAGTACCTAACTGCCCTTCGCTCCAATTTTCCAACCTCTTCAATGTGCAAAACAGAACCAAGCTTGTAGGGTTGTGGTGAAGGTAAATGAGATAACGCAGGGAAGTTATTTAGCATCTGGACACATAATGAGCATGAAATAATTTCCAAGTCTATGTATGTTATGATGCTATTGTTATGGTCCATGGTAGGTGCTTATTGTAACCAGCCTCTACAGTGTCCCCTGGGACCCATGAATCCATACCCTCCTGGAGTTTCCTCCCACATAGAACCACAGCTACTACGTGTGAATACAGTGCAAGTGACAATGTGTGTCTCCAAGGCCAAGTCATTAAAGCCATTGCAGCTTTCACTTCAGCTTCTTGACTCACTTGCTGTGGGGGGAAGTCAGCCTCCCTGCCGTGAGATCACACAAGCAGTCTGTGGAGAGGCCCCCCAGGAGAGGCACCGAGGCTCCTTTCAACAGCCAGCACAAACTTGCCAGCCATG
>NW_005371933.1:2096604-2100602 GCF_000412655.1 Myotis brandtii | reverse complement strand
ACACACACACAGTGGATCCTCAGGCCCAGCCAAGCCTTGAGATGACTAGGCAGGCCTGACTGGCATTAATGACAACCTCGTGGGAGACCCAGAGCCAGAACTGCTCAGCCAAACCAAATTCTGGACCCATAGAAACAGGGAAAAGATAATACATTAGTGTTGTTGTTTTAAGCCAATTGCGTTTTGTGCATCAATAATTAACTAATACAGTGCTTTAAAAAAGTCTCCTCTCCAAGTGAAAAACAGGTTGGCATTTTCATCTGCAAATTCATGTGATCTAACATGTGAACAACAGAGGGCACCAGTGGACCATTTTCTGGTCTAGCTGTGGGCATTTTCCTCCCTTAAGCAGTGGGCACACCCCTGTTGGGCAAGAGGAAATGCCAGACCTGCCAGGAAAAGGCCAGCCACCCTAGGCTCCTGCTTATAGGCAGACCTGATGGTGGTCTCAGGGGAGTAGCTGGGTGCAAGGATGAGCTCAGAGTAGGCCCTGGCCCCTCTAGCCAGGAAGCCCAGAGAACAACTCAGTGTCTGCTTCACAGCTTTAAGTTTGGGGCAGGCTTGAATCCTACTCCCAGTGGCCGGAGAAGCTCCTATTCTTGGGCCTGAGCAAAGACCCTGATCGGGGTGCTGTGGCCATGAGGTGACTCATTTGTCCCTGAGAAGAGCCAAAGAGACCCTGGCAGCAGTGACAAGTCTTGTACCCCCTGGTGTACCCCAGTCTCCTAGCCTGTCAGTACATCCTTGTGGTTGCCTCATGATCAGCATGTGAGAGAGTCCTAACGCGGGAGGCAGTTGACATCTACATCACATGCCTGAGACTTTGGGGCCCTTCATCACATACTTGCAGACCCAGGCCCAGCTTCAAGGAGCGAGTGCCTGACAACTGGGTCTGCCTCAAACTAGAAGAGCTGGGAAACCAGAGACCATACCTAAGGACCAGACAGCCAGCCCTAAAGAAGTCCAGACAACAAGCTTCAGATAGCTGGAGCCGGAGTGTGGGCCCTAGTTCCTGCTGTGAGGTCAGAGAGGTGGTGAGATGCTGAGCACAACTCCCCACTCTCCTGTGTCCTCCAGACAACAGAGAGCCCGGATGGCCCTCATCTCCTCTGAGACAGAGACACAGGGCATCAAAGGCCTTCCACATCCTCTGGACATCTCCCTGGCCTCTTCTGGGGAGGGAGGAGAGGGGAAGAACATGATTCAGGATGCTTCACCCCATTTCTTATTGGTGTATGAAGTCAGGATAGGTGGTGCGAGATGGAGGTCATCTGAAGGGGTGCAAGGGTAAAGATCAATGCGCCGGAGATGGCTGATCCCCAACCCCAGCAATGATTTCCAATACCTGCTCCCCTTGCTAGTAGAACTGGATAGGAGGCAGGACTGCCCTCTAGCGGGCCTGGGGGGAAATGTAGGGAAGGCATGGTTTTCCTTCTGGTGTGGAGAGCTTAAGTGCCAGATCTACCAGTGTCTTGGTCTTGGACTGCTCAGCCTCCCAACTATGAGAAATGAATGCCTGTTTGAGCCACCCCTTCTGTGGTATTTTTGTTATAGAAGCCTGAATGGGCTAAGATGCCAGCTTATACCTTGTTTGGGGAGGCCTCCAGTTGACAACAAGTCTGATTTTGTAGTTATTGTCCCAAAGTGTCCCAAAGCTCTTTCTGCCCTGTGTTTTGCATTGGGACTCTCAGAGGTCGGTCCCAGCGGTGCAGTCAGCTCCAGTCCCCGGGAAGCTCTGTGTTAGATGACTGGGGCGGCTCTCATTGGCCCAGCGAGTGGCTTTCCCTATCCAGGTACGCTGTGCTGTCCCTGTAGAAGGGCATCTGTTTGAGTGACAGGGTTAATCACGCTCATTGCCTTTGTTTTCAGAATGTTCCTGTCACATAGCAGGCACTCAGTAAACATTTTTATAAATGAATGCTTCAGTAGGCTCATGGTCTCGATGGCATGTTACAACTAAATAGATAAAAGAAGCAGTGTCACAGGAATATAGTTACTCAATAAATGACTGAGAACCTGCTACTCACAAGGCACTGTGCTGAGCGCTGTGGGGGATTCTAAAGTAATCCAGTAACAGATCTCCTCCATGAAAACCACGTGTAAAAGTACATCACAAAACAGCCCTCTTTCTCGTCAGCCACTTTCAACACACACAGAATGATAGAGTTGGGTCTGGTCTACCACCTGGATGACGTGTGTCGAAGCCATGATGCTCACATGCAATTCTAGGTTGTTATTCAGGTGGAAATGCACAGCAGTGTGCCAAGTGGACAGTACTCTGAAACCATTGAGAAGTTGGGGTGGTCCCTTCTGGTCCGGGGAAGAAAGTGGGGAGCCGTGAGGATCAACATGGTAGGCTTTGGGGAGAAATTGGACACCTATGTTTGTTTGTTTTTAAGTGATCCAAAAAGGAACTCTCAGGGATATCTAGATGAGGTGGGTGAATGCCTCCGCCGCAGGGACCCTCACTTTTCAACCCCTAGTCTAGTCAGGGTGTTCTTAAATCGAGCAAGGAGAATCAGGGGAGGCTGTGTCAGCCCCCAATGAAGAGGATCCCAAAAGAAAACTGTTTAGAAAATCATGGCCCCTCTCTGTGTGAGAAGTCTCAGCCCGAAATGTCCTCTTCTCCTTACAAAGAAACAAGCTGCTTCCACCCACTTCTCCACGGCAGGGAAATTGATTTTCTGTTCTCTCCTGACTCCCTCTGGACAGTGGAACTCAGTTATCAAGCTTCACTTCCTGTTCTCTCAGTAACCCTATTTGGTGAAATTAGAATTAGGAGTTTAATTCAATGTAGTGCAAAGCTCAATGAGATTAGCTTTATGGTTTCAAGACCTCTTCCTAAGAAACAGAATCCCGAGTTCTCTATTCCTCGTCCAAAAATGGGCAGAGAACTAAAGGGAGGTGGGGGCTGGTACGGCTCTCCTGGGCTCAGTGCCCCACCCCGCCCTGACTGTCATGCCTTTGAACCCTGTCAGTGCTGGATATTGATGAACCTATTCTGCAAAACTTGAACTACTTTAAGAAAAAAAGTGACTATTAGATTTCTTTTTTCTTTTTTTTAAAATATCTTTTTTTTGGATTTTTTACAGAGAGGAAAGGACAGGGATAGGGAGTAAGAAACATTGATCAACTGCCTCCTGCACACCCCCTACTGGGGATGTGCCCACAACCAAGGTACATGCCCTTGACCGGAATCGAACCTGGGACCCTTCAGTCCCCAGGCCAACGCTCTATCCACTGAGACAAACCAGTTAGGGCTAGATTTCTTTTCCATGATGCATAAAAATGTGCCAAACTGAACCAAAAACACAAATAGTGGTTCTTCAGGCATACCTCAGGTTGGACAAAGTTTACACGTGACATTTAATATAATCCTTACCTTTGGCTGGCTCATGGGCATATATTACCCATGCAGTTCACAGGGCCACGTGCTCAGAAGGGCCCACACCTGGCTTATTCTTCTACTGTCTTGAAATTCTTAACTTTTGAGCAAGGGACCCTGCATTTTCATTTTGCCTTGTACTCTGAAAATTATATAGCCAGTTTTATCCTCACTATAATTCTGTTGCTTAGTAGGTATGTTGATTCCATTTTTTAAATGGGAAATTGATATTTAGAGTGGGTTTGGTAACTCACCCAGCATCATACAGATGGGAAAAAGCAGATCTAGGATTTGAAGTGAGGTCTTTGCTACCAACCCCAAATCCATGCTGTTGACTCACTGGTACTGCCTTCCTGACTTAGTTATCTAATTCAAGTCAGCCCATCTCTCTAAATTAAAAGAGTAATTCTGGACACTATAGGTTAAAGAGCATTATCAGGTAGATCTCTAGATAGTTCTGCATGTATAGTATTTTTTTCCTAACAAATGTTTTTCAGCAAAATGTAACAAATTTTGTCTTTGAAACCTAGGCAATCTTTTTATCCACCTACACTTTTTTTCTTTTAAATATATTTTTTTATTGATTAAGATATTACATATGTGTCCTTATTCC
>NW_005371933.1:2074635-2094688 GCF_000412655.1 Myotis brandtii | reverse complement strand
GAGTTCTGCCTGCTGCCAGACCATCCAGTTTCTCCTCGTATGAGCCCTGGGACCCCAGAGATTTCCCGGAACCGGAGTTCAGAGCAGTCGGGAGCTTGTGACTCCCTCCCGATTCAAAAAGACAGCCGCGTCCTCAGGAGCCCGCCCCTTTCCGCCTTTCCGCCTTTCCGCCTTTCCGCGCACGCCGGGAGCCTCCGTACCTTTGCACTTTACTTTCATAGCTCCTCTGAGTCTGTGTGCTCTTCTCTTTCCTTCTAGTTGTAGAATTTCCACTCAGCCAGCCTTCCTGTGGTTCTGGATGATGACCGTTCTGTCTTTTAGTTGTATTTTTGAAGTTGTTGTCGGAGGCAGCAATTTCCGGTGTTTACCTATGCCGCCATCTTGGTTTCTCCTCCACCTACACTTTTAAAATGGCATTACAGTCTTCGACATAAAGAACATTTGCTCTGTAACAAAATGACATTTCTTTCCAAGTTGTAGTGATTTAATATTTAAAACAATATCTGTGAAATATATATACAAGGTATTCATAAATAACTTAAATTAGATTGTGGTTGTTAAGAGCCAATTATCATGTAAGATATCTCTAATTATTGAAATAATAAGAGAACAGAATATTAATTCTGACATTCTCTATAGGCCATGATTACAAATTGCTAAAATGGTCTAATAGGTTATGGAGTTTTATTGAGGTTTGAGATGGCCCTTAAAATATTTATTGTGTGTTAGAAATTAGTTGTCTTGATTGATTTTCTTTTAATTCTATTATATATTTATAAGATGGGAGGAGGAGGGGTGCCATTGAACTGAGAAGCAAAGTCCATTCTACTTATCATATATATAAAACCTTAATATGCAAATAGACCGAATGGCTGAACAACCGAACAACCAGTCGCTATGACGTGCACTGACCACCAGGGGACATGTGCGGAACATGGCAGGCTTCGGCAGCAGGTGGCAGAGCATGAAACATGGCGGGCGTCAGCCGCAGAGGGATGGTGGAACAGGTGAGCGGGGGTGCCAGACCAAGGAGGGGCACCTGTCGCTGTCATTGGGGTGAGCCTCTGGTGGTTACAAAAAATTCTTTGGTGCCACGGTCTCACACGGCACTCACACCTGCTGCTGGCACCGGAGCTGCTGCTCACACCTGCTACCGGCTGCTCATACCTGCTACCGGCACTGGCGCCGGCCCGATCACTCAGCGCCGTCAGCGGGTGCGAGCAGTGGCTGCTGGCCCGATGGTCCCTCAGGGCTTCTCCACCTTCCCCTGCTCCTGAGGTGTGGGGCCAGCAGCTGCCTCTCGAATCCGCTGCCAGCGATGGCCCTGCTCGCACCCACTGCCGGCACTGGAGCCACTGCTCACACCCCCTGCTGGCACCCGGCGCCAGTCATGATCACTTGGCGCCGTCAGTGGGTGCGAGCAGCAGCTGCTGGCCCCCATCGCCCCTGGGGCCGGCCCCAATCGCTCCGTGCCCTCAGTGGGTGTGAGCAGGGCCAGTGCCGTCAGTGTGTGGGAGTGACGGCAGTGGGAGTGGGGCTGCTGGCAGACAGGGAACCAGGGGCCATGGCAGGAGGGGCCAGGTGGGAGCATGGAAGATGGGCCAAGACCCGTCCCTGTGCCCACCACAGCCTCGTGGCCCACAGTTCCTTTCAAGGTGCATGAATTTGTGCACTGGGCCCCTAGTGAAATAATAATAGTAACCAAGATGGTGGCACCATGATTAAGAAGTTCAGACAAACCTACATTTGAATCCCAGCTTCACTTCATTCTAGCTGTGTGACCTTAAGCAATGTACTTCTCAAATCTATAGAGAAGAGTTGCGCTGAGGAGTAAATTCAAAAATGCACAGAGCACATAGCACAGAGCCTTGCACTTAGCAAGCGCAAAATAAATGTTAGTTCCCTTGGTTTCTGCTGCCACAATGGGGGAACTTGAAGGGTTTGGGAATACAGAACCTTCTTACCTTGGTTATTTTGCATCAACTGCAATCTCAAGGGCCATAGCATTATCTTTAGCACCAATGAGAAATTATGGGGATATTCTCAGGAGCACGGGGAGCCCAGATTTGTAGTGTTTGCTGATTTCCATGGTGTAAATACTCCCACCATGACTGATTTCAAGCTACCGAGTGATCTCACTAAATGTGGACTGGGTAAGCTATGCGGCACTCCCCTCGGGAGAGCTGATAAGGTCTGGCTCCCACACACCGCTCACCGCTGGGAAACCAGGGTTCTAATTCTGGCTCTGCTGCTCTCTGGTTGCGTGACCCCGCCAATTCCCACCCTCCTTCCCTGGGCCTCAGCTTCTTCATCTGTGAAACTGAGACTGTAGTGCCTCGCTGGTATGCCTCCTACGGCTGATGTGACAATTCAGTAAATAGAGGACATAAAAAACTATTGAACCTGTGAAACACAACGGAACTTTCATGGACAGTAGTGATGCACAGACTCCTCTGTAGTTACAGAGCCGGCTTTGTCTGACTTCAAGGTCCCAAGACGTGCAATTCCTTTGTCTCCTGGTTTATTTACCCTAATCTTTTTTCCTCAAGTCCATTTAACTCAAAATGATTATCTGCACAATTAACATAATAAAGCAAGTTAGTTAGGCTCTTTCAGGCCCTAGGAAACAAAGACTGGCTCCTGTTACTTGAGCCTTGAGAAGCAGCTTGGGAAACCATCAAAGCTATGCCCCATCCATCCCAGGTAGCAGGAAACAAGGGTTCCTTGTCCTCAGGTGGACCATTGGCTGTCCTGGTGACCTGGTCAACTTGTTTTTCCCCCTAGACATGGGTGTCCTTAGTTCCTGACTCAAATCTCCTTGACAGTCACAAAACTCTCTTTCTTTATGTAGTCTTTTTCTTTTTGTAATCACTGGTCTTTTAAAAAATATATATTGTTATTGATTTTAGAGAGGAAGGGAGAGGGAGAGAGAGGAAACATCAATGATGAGAGAAAATCACCAATCAGCTGCCTCCTGCATACCTCCTATTGAGGATCGAGCCCTCAACCCCTGATCTCCTGGTTCATGGGTGGATGCTCAATCACTGAGCCACACCGGCTAGACTCTGTATCTAGTCCTCACTGCTTCTGCTTTGGTTATGTTTAAAAAACAGCCATTTCCTGGTAGGAGCATGAGTTAGACTGCTGGGTTCAGATCTAAGTGCCACCAGATACGTACTTTGGGCTGATTGCGTAAGTAACATTTCTGTGCTTCAGTCTCTTCATCTGTGGAATGGGGATAGTAGCACCCACATCACAGAGCTGTTAGGAGATGAAAGGAGCCAGACATGGGTAGTGTTTAGAAGAGTGTGGCACATAGCAGTCATTGCTGACAGCCGTGCTACTTCTGTGCCATCTTTCTGTGGTCTCCCCATCGAGCCTGGTTAGGTCTTGTGTCACTGTTCAGTGTTTCCTTCTAGTATAGAATAGTAAGAAGCTATTAGTAGGGTGACTTAGGCTACTTACCCTCTGGTTGGGGGGAGAAGTGCAAACCATTTACTCATAAGTGTCCTTGGTTTAGGAAGACCGGGTTTGCTAGGTGGACACAAACTGCTATTTAAATACATGTCTCCGTTTCCCTATTCCGCTTGTCCTGGAATTTTCCTAGCTTCTTCTTATTCTACTAGAAGCCTGGTGCACGAATTCATGCACCAGTGGGGTCCCTCTGCCTGGCCTGCAGGATCGGGCTGAAACAAGCTCTCCAACATCCCCTGAGGGGTCCTGGATTGTGAGAGGGTGCAGTCTAGGCTGAGGGACCCCACCGGTGCAAATAGGGGTTGGGGAGAGACTCGGAAGGTTGCCAGCTGGGGAGGGATTGCTTGAGGGCTCCAGGGCGTGTCTGGTCCGTCTCACTCAGCCCCCATAGGCCGGACTCCAGCAGCAAGCTAACCTACCAGTCAGCTCCTTCCCCCTGGTGGTCAGTGCATATCATAGCAAGCAGTTGAGTGGCCTTAGCATTTCATTAGCATATTACGCTTTGATTGGTTGAACAGCCGACTGAATGACAGGACACTTAGCGTATTAGGCTTTTATTATATAGGATAATACTTTCTGGATGGAGAGTTTTCATAGGCCTCTGCCTAACCTCGGCTGCCTTTGGCTAAGAAGTGCAGTCATAAGACACAAAGCATGGCACATTCCAGGGGAGGAGCCCACCTCCACAAAGGAGGGCTGTGGTTGTGGCGGACACCCCCAGTCTCTTGGCTCCTCTTGGGTATAACAAGCAGTCCTTTCTGAACATTGAAGAGGAGGACCATCAGCCACAAGCATACCCAGGAAGACATTCCATGCTGGGTAAAGGAGGATTCTGAGGGTTATAATCAGAGGCAGCTAGTTTTTCAGCAGTGTTATCTCAGAGGTTTGCCCTTCACTCTCCTTGATTGAAAATTTATTCCTCAAAAGCCATAAAAATCAGTCCTCAAAAGCTATGCTGATTGTCAACCTTTTCCCACCCCAGCACCCCTGAGTGGCCCACTCCATCGGTAACAATCTCTGAGGATGCTGTGGACCTCAGCTGGGGTATAATCATCTCAAGGGCAGGGTTAGCATGATTTTTTTTAAAAGTCAGTTTCTTCATTTTCTCAGAGGGAAAGCATTTAAGAGTGTGTTTCCAAGGTTCAGCTGCTTGTCTAATAACAATAATAATTACCTTAATGCTCTTCAATAGGGGATTAGTGAAACAAATTATGGTACAGCCATGGTACATGATGCACCCATTAAATTAAATGACGTAGAACAATACACTGTATTACCGCTCTAAAGCGGAAACATGTGGGTGGCTTTGCTAGTGTTACAACTTTGGGGAGGGGTGTGCTGGTAAGGATTTTGGAACTAAGGGGCAATGCCCATGCCCAGCTACATCTTGAAGTAAAATCATACCCCTGGATGTGAGCCAAAGTTGTGTTTTCATCCTGGCCACCTAACAGGGGAGGGAGAGGACCCCGCATGAATAAATTTCCTAGATGCCATTGGAAAGTCAAAGGGACATTGTAGAGAGGAGGCCATGGCTGGAATTACAATTTCTGGGAGATGGCACGTTTCAGAACTGGATATTCCAAGTGGAGAACGATTATGTGAGTCACTAAATTGAGGAAGTCTCTGAGACTCCCTTGCGGAATCAGTCGGCTGCTCAGGCTGGTTCAGGGCCAGCAATGTGTTGCCTTGGAGACTGAACATCTGGGAAGCACCAGAACACATTTGATTTGCAGGGATCCCTGTGCTGGGAGCAGAGAAAAGGTTTGGGAAGGGGCTAGATTGAACATGCTACAGAAACAGCATGGAGAAGAGGCCCCAGAACAGGGAGATGCTGCTGCCACGTGAGCATTTCCAAGGCCCCACAAAAAGGGGAGTTGGCAGGCGGGCATGTCTGGGTGGGTCACCCCCACTGCTATGAAACGAGCATATGGCAGGTAGGTAGCAACTGGGATGGATATGTCAAATTCCTAACCTTACAGCAGGAGTATTGATGTCTCCAAAAATAATCATGAGGTGCTTTCTGCCTGGGACCCAAAGAACTAGGCTGGCAGGCCCATGCATGCCCTCTCTGAATTCCTGCTGTGATGACATGCAGCCAAAAATGAGCAAACCACGGGGTACTGGCTGTCATTTTTATTCTGAGGTACCATCTAATGTGAGTGCCAGATAGCTGAGGAAGAGAGAGAAATACCTCGAGCAGCCAGCGAGAAGCAGGCCTGAGAAACAGCTCAGACCTGAGATGTCTAGGCAGGCCCCAGTCAGAGCTGAGGGGGTCATGGCTCCACCCCCGGGGGACAGATCCCTGGCATTCCAGGTCTCAGGGGTACAGACAAGCAGGCTCCAGGCCCAGGACCCTTAAGCATTGGGTAGGAGTCTCTAATTTGCTGTCCATATGCCAGAACTGTCAATACATGAGAACATTGTACTCTAGTCATTGGCCCTCTAACATTTCACAGGGTGAGTGGGATAACCCTAAAAACTGAGAGGGCTGAAAATGTCTTTGTATAAGCTACCAATTGCTGTGTAAGAAATTAGCCCAAAACTTAGCAGCTTAAGACAATCATGATGTATTCTCTCTCATGGCTTCCATGGATCAGAAATTCAGACCGAGCTCAGTGAGGATGGCTTGTCTCTGCTCCACCATGTCTGGGACTTTAGCTGGAAGGAGCAAAGGCTGGGACTGGGATGATCTGAAGGCTCATCCATGTGCATGGCTAATGTGGATGCTGACTGTAGGCTGAAGGACTAGCTGGGCCATGGAAAAGCCAACATGTGCTTTTCCATGTGCCCTGGGCTTCCTCCGAATATGGTGGCTGGGTTCCAAGGACCAGGGTCCCAAAAGAGAGAGCTAGGCAGATGCTGTATCCTTTTTATGCCCTAACCTTGGAAGTCACAGACTGTTGCCTCTGTCACATTCTGTTTGTTAGAAGTGAATCACTAAGTCCAACCCATATTTAAAAGGAGGATTAGATTCCATCTTTTAGAGAAAGGAATGTCAAAGAATTTGTGAACCTATTTTAAAACTAGCACAGGCCTCCCTGATACATGGATTATGACAAGTAGGGGCATTTAAAGGCTTGCTCCCTCCCCACTTTCCTTTTCCTCACCATAACTAAGAGGTTGAGGCTCCAAGAGGGTAGGGATTGAAAGATGTCCTGGAGACTTTTACGCTCATGATGCCGTTCCATCCCCAGCCTAGTATGTGAGAAGGAGGTAAGATGGATTCATTCAGGCTCCAGCCAGAAGTACCCAAACAATTCCCAGAAGGGAATTAACTAAGGTCTTAAGAAGATTATGATGTACGGAAGGAAGGTTTTAGGCTATAAATAGGGAGAGTTAATAGGAGACATCATTAGACGAGACATTAGACATCTCTTTGGGAAGGTTCCACAAAAAAATCAACAGAGGGGAAGGCAAACTGGACAAAACCTATTAGCATGTGAGCAGGAATCTTTCTAATGTCCATGGTTTGACCCTGGCTTCTGGAATAAGCTAGCTATTTAAATTACAAGTGACTGACGCACTCACTTAACTTATGGGCCTTCGTTTTCCCATCCATAAAATGTGAATGATAACAACACCCATCTCATAGGGTCAATGTGAGAATTAAGTTAGGTGATAAGGTGATGGCAGTGCCTGACCTTCACGTTGGTGTTTGTTGCCATGTCACCAGCCTTTTCCCTCCCCCGCCTCTAAAAGAGACTCAGTTCCTCCCTCTCAGTGAAGCTCTGAGGGGTCCTGCCTTGCCAGGCAAGTTTCCATGAGCTTTTTCTATGTGAGAGGAGAGAAAAGGAAGAGGAACCAGGACTCACGCTGAGAGAGTTTTCAGGGAATTTTGAAGAAGGGAGTGGAGGAAAGCTCAGGTGTAGTAGATGGAAGAGAAAAGCTGGATTTTCTAAGAGAAACCTTTCATGCGGTTTGAAGAATACAGTTATGAACTTGAGATACTTTCTAATTAACTTCTGGTTATTGGGGATATTCTTTGTTTGGAACACTGCTCAGAATCTAGGTCACGTGGAGATAGTCTTTGATGCAATACGTGTTTTTAACTAAGATTTAGAACTGTTGATGTAGCTTGCCTTCATTTGTTTTTGCATAGAAATTTCTAGAAGAAATACAAGCAACCAATAACAGTCGTGTTCTTGGAGCTGAGAGAAAGAGACTATTTTTCATTTTATATCTTTGTTTCTACTAAGTTTTTCATCAACTTGGGCATATATCACTTTCTTAATCTACTTAACATAAAATAGGTGGGGTATGTTTTTTTTGTAAATAGCCATTTATAAAATACCCCCATTACATATCTGTGTTAGGAATTTTATTGTATCTGATTCTCACAACAGCTTTACCAGATTGATTTTATCCTCGCTTATGTTATGGATGAGCCAATTAAAGCTAGAAAGGTGAAGCAAGTGTGTTAGGGTTCTCTAGAGAAACAGACACCCCTATAAATAGACATTTATGTATATAATTCTATCATGTATATTAGAGTACATATATAATAGCACACATGCATACCTATGTAATAGAATATATGCAGGAGAGTAATTGATTTTCAGAATTTGGCTCACATGATTGTGGGGACTGGCAAGTCCGAAATCCATGGGGCAGGCCAGCAGGCTGGCAGTTGGGCTGAGCGTTGATGCTACAGCCTTGAGTGTGAGTTCAGCGGGGCAGCAGCTGGAAACAGAAAGGTCTTGAGGGTTTCTATGTTGAGGTCTTGAGGAGAATTTCTTCTGGAAGCCTCGGTCTCTGCTTTTATGGCCTTCAACTGGTCGGATGATGTGCTTATATTGAAGTGGGTATGATTATAGAGATACAATAATATGCAAAAAATCCACCCATGTGGATATTGCTGTATGTATGTTATAACTCAATAAGCAAAGGTGAAAGGTTAAAAAAAATAATATTGAGCCAAGAAAACAAGCTGCTATTTTCTTTTTCAAATGTAAGGAGGCAAATGTCATGAGACTCAGGACATGCTGCCTTAGGGAGGAGAGAGGAGGTTGTAATTAGGGAAGGTCAGCAAAGGGTAATATTCTCAAATGAGGTAATATTCTACTTATTGACCTAGGGGTGCTCACAAGATGGTCACATTTTTATGTTTATGGCTATGTTTTACAATTTAAAGACAAAGTTTTAAACATTTAAACAGGCAATGTAGTTGTTGCTTTCATAATGTAGCTGAAGATTTCAGGCTCTGGGAAGGCCTGCCAGGCAGAGTGGCTTCAGCTCAGAGGGCCTGCTGCCCCTCCTTGCAGGGACCACCTCCTTCACCTGCCCCTCAGCCTGTTAGGACCCTGGAAATAGCCCTTCCCTTATTCCAGCGTTTCTGGTGAAGAAGGGGCATATTTTATTGTGGAAAGTCCGTTCCATTTCACATAAGAAACATCATTTTCTTTCCTCGTCTGATGTGTTGATTAGATTTCAGACAGGATTAGTGGGGTTGATGCCATTAAGTAAAAAGCCATCTCCTTGGGAAACAGCTCAGAAAGTCTGGATTCCATTATTAAAAGCCTCAGATCCCATTAAGATGACATATTGAGAACCATGTGGATTCCGACTTGATGGGAGAAGTCAGAACATGGAGTACCAGCAGCCTCCTATGGACACCTGGGGCAGGGGGGTGGGGGGGGTGGGTGTGCGGTAAATGAGGACAGCATAATTTGGCCGTAAGATCAGAGCATTCTCAGCCACTCGCTTCCTCAAGAACAAGTAATCAATAAATCATATACCGCCTATCTGCCATGGAATGACCGAATAAATTGCAGTACACCCACACCATGAAATAATGTGCATCCATTTAAAAAGTATAAATTAGATTTACACCAAGGGAGTTGAATGGATTTCCATCAAGTATTATTAAAGGAGAAAAGTAAGATACTTCAGCTCTTGAAGCATCTAAAATACAGTCCTACCATATAAAACAGTGAGAAACAACCTTCTCATTTATGCACATGAGTACTTACATACATGTGTATGAGTCTACATGTTCGGTATGGAGAAAAATATACTAGTAAAAACAAACATATCAGGTTGTTAATATCAGTTACTCCCAGCAGGATTTTGGGTGGTGGTAGGTACTGAAGAGGCTGGAGGGGAGAGGAAAAGTGGAAGCAAACAAAAAGGAACAATAAAAACAGCCAAGTATGATGTCATCAAATGTATGTGTTTATGTAAAAATGAAGGAGACAGGGAGTGAAACTATGCATTGCATCTCTACTGTCTCTAGCCCGGCTGCAGGCATTGTAAAGACCAGAGGGAGGCTCTGTCCACCACACCCTCGGAGAAACAAGGCATAAACCCTTGCAGCACTTGGTGAGCAAGTCAACATGATTTGACATTTTTATTCTCTGTCTCCCACATTCCTACTATTCTATTATACTGTTTATTTTTTAAAAAAATCTTTATTGTTGAAAGTATTACATATGTTCCTTTTTTTCCCTCCATTGACCCTCTCTAGCCTTCCTGCCCAGGCCTTTACCACCTTATTGTCTGTGTCCATGGGTTATGCATATATGCATACAAGTTCTTTGGTTGATCACTTCCCACCCACCTACCTCTCCCGCCTTACCTCCCAGATATACTGTTTATTTAACAGGTATTTACTGAGCCCACAGTAGGTGCTGGGCATAATCACTGCCCTAAACAACGTATCCAGTGGTGGGAAATGCAGTATGCTTAGAGATGGACAATAGAGGTGCTAAGTAAATATTGATTGAAGTGGGATCAAGTAGCTGCAGTTGGAACAGAGAGGTGCTCTGTGAGGTTTTGTCTTTACAGTCTTTGTAATCCACCCATCACATCAAGCTCCAGGGGGCCTGACTGACTAGTCTAACATCCATATTTACGTCTGTGGGAACTGAGACCCGGGGAGAGTAGATGAGAGCAGTTACTTCTAGTGCACAGCAGAGTTGAGATCACAACCCACATTTCAAGGACCAGTTTTGCTTCTTTCCATCATACCGTGAAATCTTCAAGCAAAACTGAGAACAAATAATGCCTGAGAGGGAAGCATTTGACATTTTTGTCATCTTTCCGATGAAGCGGCTGATATAATAAGGAACACATGATATGATGGGTTGAGTGTGTCCCCCAAAAGGACGTGTTCAAATCTTAACTTTTGGCACCCATGAATGTGACATTATTTGAAGACAGGATCCTTACAGATATAATCAAGTTAAGATGAAGTATACAAGATTATAGTGATTCCTAAATCCAATATGACTGGTGTCTTTATGAAAAGAGGGAAGTTTGGACACAGAGACACCGACACACAGGGGACAAGGTCATATAAAGACAGAGGCAGAGACTGGAGTGATAAATCTACCAGCAAGGAGCACCAAGGATCACTGGCAATGGCCAGAAGCCAGAAGAGGCAAGAAAGGATTTTTCCCAGAGGAACAGGGTCCTACAGACACCTTGATTTCAGACTTCTAGCCTCCAGAACTGTGAAGGGCTATATTTCTATTGTTTTATCATGGCACTCACAGATAGCTAATATGCATGTCTTGGAATTTGTTAGGTATGGGGTAAAATCATGTTTTTTTTGTTACTTACAAGATGGATGATCTTGGGCACATCAATGAACTTCTTTGGTCCTTGGATTCATTATCTGTAAAATAGGATAATAGCACCTCACGGGCTGTGAGGATGAAACCAAGTAATTCAGGCATAGCTCCTAGAACCTGACCCCTTGACTGAACCCTGGGAAAGAGACTGAACCAGATTGGGCTTGGGGAGGGGAGCAGGCTCTGAGTTCTCTTCCCTCTTCACCTCACAATGCCATGTGAAGCAAGACTGCTCAGTTCTTTATCTTTCAACTGCAATTAGCCAACAGTCATGGCTGGCATGTTGTAAAGAATAATGCTGTTGGCTGAAGTTTGCCCCTCCCTGACGTCAATCACAACTTCATTCTTTGTCTAGATAGTGATGCTCCAGAAAGATTGGGCTCAGGCTGACGAGAGAGAGGATTGGGTTTGAGACCCAAGACCCAGGTGCTATTCCTGGCTTGTGGACTTGCTCTGTGACCATGAAGTTTGCATCCGGGGAGGAATAACACCACCACCTTCTGCCACAAAAGGCATTAATAAAAATGAATGAGTTTTGTATTTGTTTTTTTTAAATAAAATACAAACTGGTTTAGCTATAGATACAAGTGGAAATTTGGATCCACTTGTATCTATAGCTCCTAGAGTAAAGACAGAATTCTCCTTCTTGTATGCATCCATCAAATGTTTTTTTGAACAATTGCGAGGATTGGAGGACACAAAGAGAGCAAGACATAGGTCCCTGTCCTCATGGCCTCACTGTCTGGTGTGGAAGATGGAGTGTTGTAGGCGCATGAGCTCATGAGAGCCTTCAGCAGCTGGGATCCTGCTGAGAAGACCTGGGGGTTTCTGCAGCTGGAGAGACAAGAAGGAAGTTCAAGGGAAGGCTTGTAGAGGAGGAAATCCTATGTCATCTTTTCACTGCCAGGTGTAAACAGTGATTCTGGTCTCCAGATTTCCAGGAAGGGTATCACAAATTATGGATTCACCCTCCCCCCCCCCCCCCCCCATTCATTCACAACACACAAAAGACCCTTTATCTCCTTCTTTGCCTGGTGCTTTCTTAAAAACGAGGTGCCTGGAAAACTTACTGGTATGCCTGCATAAAAACCTGCACACGGATGTTTATAGCAGTGCTATTCATAATTGCTAAATCTTGGAAGCAGTCATAATGTTTTTTAGTAGGCGAATGGCTAAGCTGTGGCACATCCAAACAATGGAATATTATTCAGCATTAAAAAGAAATGAGCTATCATCAAGCCATGAAAAGACATGGAGGAATCTTAACTGCATATTACTTAGTGAAAGCAGCCGATCTGAAAAGGGAACATACTGCATGATTTGGACTATATGACATTCTGGAAAAGGCAAAATGATGGAGACAGTAACAAGGACAGTGGTTGCCAGGGGTTAGGGTGGGGGAGAAGGATGAAGAGGTGAAGCTCAGGGGATTTTTAAGGCTGGGAAAATACTCTATGTGATACCTTAACACGTTAAGCGCCATGTCAGTCACCGGTGACTGAAACGGAAAGGAAGACAAAACAGGCTCGGCGCTTAACGTGTTAACAATAGATATGAGTCATTACACGTTTGTCCAAACCCACAGAACACACCAAGAGTGAACCCTAATGTAAACTATGGACCCTGGGTGATAGTGATGTGTCAAGGCAGGTTCATTGGCTGTAGCAAATGTACCACTTGGGGGAGGGCTGCTGATATGGGGGAGGCTATGCCTCTGTGGGAAATCTCTGTACCTTTTGCTCATTTTTTGCTGTGAACCTAAAACTACTCTAAAATTTATAGTCCGGTGTGTTTTTTTAAATGAGATGTCAGTGCTCATCTCTTAACAAATTGAAAAACGCCTGTCCCGACTCTCTCTTCTCTAGTCACCAAACTGTTTCCTGTTCTTAGTGGCCATCGGGTGGGGCTGCAGTGAGGCCCGGTGTAGGGAAAGAGCTGTCCACATAAGAAAGAAGAAATGCTGGCTGCCTTCTGTGCTTATTAACTTGAAAACAGAGAGGCTCTCCCTGTGTCTTGTTTGAGGAGGGGCCAGGAGGGGGCGCTTGTTTGCATGAGCATATATCACTGGATGCCTCCATGAACTTACTTTTAGCAGATCTGTGTCAATGTCACCCTGAAAGGAAGGTGTCTGGATGGTGGCAGAACACCCTGCTGAGGGTAAAGGGATCAGTAATTCCAGGGCTGTGGGCTGGACAGCAAAGAGTGATGCAGAGACGAGGGAGGGGAAAAGGTCGCAGTGGCCCCAATGCACCAAACCCTGTGTCTTGAAGGTGGTAAAACCAGAGGAGGGAGGCAGCTGTTTCCTCCCCCCCCCTTCCCCACCTCCTTCTCGGCATCTATGGAGCCATGGCAAGCACTTCACGTGCATTTCTTAGTTTTTGACTTAGCCTGAAGGTGACCCCACTCCTTTTTGGTTGTGGGACCCTGAAATGGGGACAACTCAGCTTCGAGTGGGGCATGCTGGGTGTGTGGCTTCTGACCTACTCAGCAGATCCCCCGGTCTCCTGGAGTTAGCAAACAGATGATCAGACCTCTTGCACATGGCTTAGGGGAAACTTAAGGGGCCTAATAAAGAGCTTCCATTTGATTGTCTGCTATGTACCAGCCATAAGACCAGCGCTCTGACACACGCTATCTCACTGAACACCCAACACCCTATGGCCACCTATAAGAGACTGCACTTTTCCCATTTCATAATGAGGAAACTGAAGGGCAGCGAGGTTAGGTCTCAGAGTTCTCTCTTCCTGTCCTTCAGGAAGCACCAAGGTCCCAAGTTTGGTTCCATTCTTTTTCTGCCTCCTGGGACCACCCTCTGTCCTTTGCCTGCCTGCCTCCTGTTCATAGAGATCTCTACTGTACCTTCCCAGTAATTAAAACTCTAAGAAAACATCACTTTTTAAAAAAAATATATTTTATTGATTTTTTTTACAGAGAGGAAGGGAGAGGGACAGAGAGACAGAAACATTGATGAGAGAGAAACATTGACCAGCCGCCTCCCGCACACCCCCCACTGGGGATGTGCCTGCAACCAAGGTATATGCCATACCAAGGTATATGCCCTTGCCCGGAATCGAACCTGGGACCTTTCAGTCCGCAAGCCGACACTCTATCCACTGAGCCAAACCGGTTACGGCAAGAAAACATCACTTTTAATGGGTATCATTGTCCATTATAAAGCTACATCATAATTTATTTAACCATTTCCCTATTGTTGAATATTTATGTTATTTTCAATTTTTTACTATCTTAAGTGGTGATAGCATGAATGTCTGTATATAACTTTGTTTATATCCCTGGATCTGTTCTCAGAAAGATGAAACTACTGGTTAAAGAGCACCAACACTTAAAGTTTTATTCCCCAAAGAAACCATAACCCCATCATCTAGAACAGTGGTTCTCAACCTTGGCTGCACATTAGAATCACCTGGGAATCTTTTTAAAATCCTATTTTCTGGGCCTCATCCTCCAGAAATTTTGTTTCTTTGTTACTAATGTTGTGGCCCCACCCCATAACAAAGAGACAGAATTTCCGGAGGATGAGGCCCAGAAATCAGGATTTTAAAAAGATTCCCAGGTGATTCTAAGGTGCAGCCAAGGTTGAGAATCACTGATCTAGAACCAATATCCTAAAGGAGGAAAGTGCTTCTTTCTACTCTCAACCCTCAAGCCAGGAATGCATCCAATTGTGATTGTTTGGCTGCTGTTGGGTTGGAAATAAATAATTGCTCAGTCATACCCAGCTCTTCTTCGTAACTAACTCGGGCAGGGCCCAGGCAGTGATGAGCACCTGGCTCAGGGTGCAGGGGACTCTGGCTCAGGGCCACTGGCTATGGAATCGCTCCCAGCCCTCCCCTGCTGTGCTCAGCATGTCGTCGCCCCACTGTGGGGAGAACACCTCATGGCAGAGCACGGGGACTGCTCTAGACCTGGCTCCCTGCACCCTCCTCACAGGAGCCCTCCAGGCTGGGAGCACTGCCAGGGGCCGAGGAGTGATCGATGTTCCTGCGGCCAGTCCATCTGAGGTTTTCTCTTGGCTGGAATCCAGAGCAGGGAGAAGGAAACTGCATCTGGGCCAAGGTGAGCCTGTCTGGGTGGAAGTCCCTGGGCCTCCAGGAGGAGAAGGGCACACAGAGCTGCCAGCAGGTGTGGTGGTGGAGGAGAGTGGACATATACCTGCTGACCACATGGAACTCTGCCCTATGCCTGAGGTGCCCTTCAATCCGAGATCGTAGCCCTGGCCTGAGGGCGGTCAGTCACACAGCCCTAGACTTCCACAGTCTGCTCCTCAGTGCCAAGGCCATCCCTTCATTGGAAAAGGAAGAAGCAAGAAAACCAGTTTCCCCCGAGGATTTGCTGTGTGCCGTGCTCTTTACAATACATGGGAGGCTTCTTAATATTCTCCTTGTTACAAGCGAGAGCACCAAGGCCAAGAGAAACAAAAGGCCTTGCTTAAGGTTACAGGGCCAATAAATTAAAGAGTTTGGACTAGAGTTGGCTGCCTTTCAATCCCGGCTTCAGAGGCAGGTGCAGTAGGGGAAGGTCACAGGCCGTGGGCTCCCATTCAGCTCTGCTCTGCATCAATTCTTTGAACCTAGGGCTGATGCTACGTTCCCTGAGCTTCGGCTTTCCTCTCTGCGAATGGGCTACCTGCCTCGTAGGGCTCCTCCTGGAGTCACAGGGATAAGGCTCGCAAGGACCTGGTGTCATGTTGGGCCCACAGGAGGAGCTCACTACTGCCAGTTACACATTCACCTCTTTGGCTCCGTCACCTCTGCTTCATGAAGGCCCTGCTGGGGAAGCCCATCCAGGTAAGGAGCACAGGGATCAGTCTCTGAGACTAAGCCCTCGCTCCCCAACACTAGGGGCTTCCAAGGGCTCACCAACCCTCCCTCCCCCGTTACAGAGAGAAGACTGGGTCCCGGCTGTGGGACTACTTAGCAGTGCTTTGGCTTTTCTCTAAGAGCAGCGGTTCTCAACCTGTGGGTCGCGACCCCTTTGGGGGTCCAACGACCCTTTCACAGGGGTTGCCTAAGACCATCGGAAAGCACATATATAATTACACATTGTTTTTGTGATTAATCACTATGCTTTAATTATGTTCAATTTGTAACAGTGAAATTGGGGGTCACCACAACATGAGGAACTGTATTAAAGGGTCGCGGCATTAGGAAGGTTGAGAACCACTGTTAGAGCAACACTTTGACAGGAAGACCAGAGAGAAGGCTGGGGACTGTGCATGAGTCTCCTGCTTCCCAGATACACCTGATCCCAGATGAAGGAAGGACAAGGCGCTGGCTCAGAGCCAGGGTGAGAAGGAGGTAACCAGACGTGTCCTTCACCCGGGTGACAGTCCATCCTGCTCCTTCTTAGGGATCTCCAGTGAGCGCAAGGGCTGACGGTGCCCAGCTCTGCTGGTACCCAGGCCTTCTTGGACCCAGGAGTGTGGCTGAGCACGCTCACTGCTCCATGCTGTCAGCCCTGGGGTTCCCTTTAAAAGCTCTGGATTGAGCACAGCCACCTCGAATGGGACCACATCACGGAGGAGCAGCCAAGCCCTGAGAGCCGATTCCCAGCCCGCCTGGGAAACGTTTCTTTTTCTATTTGCAGAATCACAGATGTTGACTTTTGATCTCTTCCTCTCCCTCTGGGCCTCCATCAGTGATGATAGCGATTTCATTTCTTTTTTCTTTCCCCTATAAAGCGGGAAAGTCAGGAGGGCTCGGAAAGGTTGTTCAGAGACTGGAAGGGTTAGTACGCACTGGCTCCTGGGTGACAATGAAGATCTCGCCCTCGCCACCGGGGGAAGCTGGCGGCAGTCAGCAGGAGGCCGAGGGGGGCACCTTTCACGCAGTGTTTCCTCATCTCCCGTGTGTTTGTAAACCATCCCAGGATCCTGTCCCCGTGCGGATTCAGATTCAGTAGGTCCAAGGAGCTCCCAGGCGAGGACCACACCTAGAGAAGCAGCTGTGGAGGTTCTTCCTGTCTACCTGGCTCCAGTCCTGAAGTGCTCTGATCGATCAACCCTTCATGCAGCTGGATCTGTATAGGCAAGATGCTGCCAAGCAAGCTTCTCTTAGCAGACACTTTAATGGAATTAAAACCCACACTCAGATTGTTATCACTCCTGCTCTGTTGAAACCGAAGGACGTTCAGATATGCACAGATTTCCAAAGAAGGTGTCTTTGAGCCAGAATCTGTCTTCCTTCTCTCTCTCTCCATTTCATCCCTTCAGCTCATTTGTGTGTGTGTGTGTGTGTGTGTGTGTGTGTGTGTGTGTGTGTGAATGAAATTCAGCTCAATCATTATGATATGCTATTTTTTTTTTTTTTGCCATTCCATGAATGGGCAAATCTCTGAATACCCAATGAAACTTACTTTTTTCCCTTATATATATTTCTAGTTATTTTTAAAATTAAGTTCTGTTTATCTCGTGGACATGGGCTTAACTTTAAGAAAATGCATTATATGATAATTCAAACATAAGACAATGGATAATTATCATGCATTAGAAAATAACCTCAGGTTTATAAAAGGATTCACTGTAACATGCCTTCAGGCAATGAGCTTTTTCTGGGCATTTAACTATGAAAATCTTGCTATCAGAGATTCTGATGTAATTGGTCTGAGGAGGGACGAGGCAAGGGCACTAATTTTTTTAAAGCTCCCAAGATGATTCTAATGCACTTCCAGGTTTGAGAACTACTAGACTAAATGATGTCAAGTTTCCAACGTTAAACTATTCAGAGGACTTGCTCCTTTAAGTTCAACACCCATTCTTGCACCCCGTTGTATGCCAGGTACTATGTGAGGCTCCAGAGACAGGAGGAAATCAGCCCCAGTTCCTACCTTGAAGGCTCCCACAGTCCAGCAAGGGAGATAGAACATGCAGCATTCATTTCATCTGGAGGCCCCACAAACAGTGAAACGGAAATGTTGCCTGTATCTTACAAATAAAAGGGGAGGCAGAGGTAGGCATGCAGGAACCTAGGTCTTTCTCCTCCATCATCATTACTTCCCCTCTCCCTTCCCCTCAGAGGGAGTAGGACCCAGATCAAATAGAAACACAGTGGTGTGGCAGGGCAGCCGCCTGGCTCTCAGGTTGGGATTCTGGGGGGCATGGGGAGGGCTCTTGGAGGCTGTGGTGTGGTCTTCCAGACGAGGTGAATGTTGGCGCAGGAATGCACACCCTTCTCACAAGTTGCAAAGGCTGAGCTGGGATGATTTTCAGCAGCTCCACCGCCAAACTGTCAAGTAACTAAAGTCAACTTCTGCACCCCCTTTCCACCTCTTCTTTTTTTGTTGTTTAATATATTTTTATTGATTTCAGAGAGGAAGGGAGAGGGATAGAGAGAGAGACACATCAATGATGAGAGAGAATCATTGATCGGCAGTCTCCTGTATACCCCCTACTGGGGATCAAGCCCGCAACCCAGGCATGTGCCCTTGGCCAGAATCGAACCTGGGACCCTTCAGTCTGCAGGCCGACGCTCTGTCCACTGAGCCAAACCAGCTAGGGCTCCCACCTCTTCTTCTGAGTACTTCTCCGGCCCCCACCTTTGGGTGCCCTTCTTTCCGGATGCCCCAGCTGGTCCCCTCACTACTCTATGTCCTTCACCCCATCTAGGCTTGCCTGTCCCCAGATTAACTCTCACCAATGGTGGTTCTGACTGTGCTGCAGGCGACAGTGAGCTGGGCTGGACTCCATATGGAGGGAGGAATGGTCAAGAGACCTGCTCCAGAGCACTTCAGACCTCTGTTCCTACAAAAGCCAGGGGGATCCAAGGGTGAGATGTTATAATCAATGCAAAACCAGGCAGCCCCAACTTAAATGGATCCACTAAAGAGAATCTGGTAAATAAGATTTTGGCAAAAAACAGCATATGCCCTAAGTCTGCCCTTGACCTCGATTCTGGGCCTCAGCAAGTGTGGTCAAGTGTGTGTGGGGGGTCCTCTCCCCCGAGGGAGAGAGCCCTTCCCCCACCACTCCCGGCAGAGATGGCCGAAGAGGAGCTGGACTGCTTCATGAGATGGCGTTTCAGCACTGGGACCCTTTTGTGAGGATGAAAAGTGAGGTTTGAGAGCAGGACTATTTGAACAATGGATAGGGTGTTGGATACTTAGAAAGTGCCTTACAGGGAACCTCTGAAACCCACTTTGTGACCTGCTTTTAACTGCCTTGCAATTTCACAGTTCTTTGAAGTGTTTGGATTGAATTCAGGAGGTCTCCTGCAAGGGGAGGAGCAATGATAATCCTGCAAAACAGTAAGTATGAACAAACATGAACTGGGACTGTCCTCAAATCCTCTCTGTGACACAGACACTCCGAGCGTTAGATATTATACCTGTTTCACCAATAAGGAAACTGGGGCTCAGAGAAGGTGAATGTCCCACAAAAGGTAAGTGGTTCGCGCCCAGGTTTCCAGGCTCTGAGTGTGGTGCTCATAGTATGATATCATGATCTGTATTCTGTTCGGACACAGCTCTGCTCTTATTGAGTATTTCTCTTCAAGAAAGAAAATGATCTCAAAGAAGAAAGGGGGGAATTGAATGGGTGAGTTAGCTGTCAGGGCAGGGCTCTTGAGTCACCAGGAGGGGGCAGGAGTCTGCCTTTTTACTAGTAGATGCTTACATCCTTTGAAGCCCATCCTTCTCACTGAGAGGGAACGCAGAGAAAGCAGGAAAATGCCAGTGTGGACTGTGCTGGAGGCCGGCTTCAGGCAGCGTGCATCTGAGAGCCAGGTGCATGGAAGAAAAGCCCTCCGCTCGGGGGCCTGCACCCAGAAGGCCGACAGCAGCACGCCACGTGAGCACGCACAGGATTTAAACACAAACAAGCCAAGAGTTGGATCCTCCATCAGCCATTGCCCGTGTCATTTCCTCTCTCTGCTTCTGCTTCTGCATCCATGAAAAGAAGATAACAAGGGCCTCGCAGGAGTATTGGAATAACCAGGTAAAAGCACTTTACAAACTATAAACTATACCCACAGGTTAGCTGAGGTGCATTTGAA
>NW_005371933.1:2053127-2074604 GCF_000412655.1 Myotis brandtii | reverse complement strand
GTGTCTCTCAGTAGCACATGAGTTGGTGACAAGGTGGCCAAGTGCAGCCTATGCTGGGAGGCTGGGGGGAGGGGGAGAGGCTTGGGCTGGCACTCAGCTGGTACACTAGGAAGAGGGAGATGCCACTGCCCCCACTCTCTGGTCAGAGTCACCTGACCTCAGGACACTCCATCCCAGTGTGGTGTGCTTCAAGTAGGCTGCCTGCCCCCTGGGGTCCTAGGTCCTCAGAGGAGAACCCTAAACTCAGGAGCTGAGAGCCTGAGTTTTAGCAATGTGACCCAGCTCCCTCAGCCCCGGGGATCATGGTCAGAGTTCCTTCCCAGCCGGATGGCTCAGAACTGAAATGCTCAGCAAGAGAGTCCACCCACCCCACCCACACACACCACTTGTTACAGTAACAGCAGTTTGCAGTTCTGCCCAGGAGCACAACTTTCTGTCCCGTTCATGGTTTGGTTCATCAGACCAGCAATCCTGAGAGGCTGGTAAAACAAATACAGCTTTATCCTCCCTCTCCCCCTCCCCCCGCCTTTTTTTTTTTTTAAGATGAAGAATTCAGCAAGCTTAACTGATTTTCCCAAAGTCACAGTGGTTAAAAACAAAACAAAGTAAAACTCAGAACCCAGTCTTGTGGCTTTAAAACATCACCTTGCAGTAATGTTTTCACCAATAGAGATTTTCCATCTCTCTCTCTTTTTAAACTTCTCGGATAGATGTATAAAGTCATCATTTTCAATTTAGGATCCATTATCATTATCAAGCTATGCAAAGACCCTCTCTTGTTTTGTTCTGTTTTTAAATATGTTTTGATTTTTTTACAGAGAGGAAGGGAGAGGGATAGAGAGTTAGAAACATCAATGAGAGAGAAACATTGATCAGCTGCCTCCTGCACACCCCCTACTGAGGATGTACCTGCAACCAAAGTACATGCCCTTGAACTGAATCGAACCTGGACCCTTCAGTCCTCAGGCAAACGCTCTATCCACTGAGCCAAACCGGTTAGGGCAACCCTCTCTTGTTTTGTTTGATTTAATTTTATTTCATTTTCTCCTATTATCCCTAATTTGTATTTCTACTCCTCTATACACCTTTTCTTTGCCTCACAAATGGGCTCTCCCTCCAATTTGGTTGGCTGGCTAGTTCATTCATTTGTTCATTCACATTCACTCATTCATTCATTTGATCAGAGGCTTGAGACAGATACATTTCTGACCAATAATGTGTTTATGATTTTTTAAACAAATATTTTTTGTTATTGCTGTTCACAACTCATGGGACCTCCAGTAATTTCCCATCTTATATTTATATGCTGTCTCCCACTCTTGCCATTCCTAAATATATTAGTTGCTACTTGTGCTTACTTTGTTTTATTTTATTGGCTTCTGACTTGTTTTATATTATTCTGGACTTTAATGGTTACCTTGGAGCTTGTTTTGTATTATTTGTTTATCTACTGTACGTGCTTTTGAGTCCTTCATCCAAGCCGGTGACAGTGATGTCCAGAATCAATCACTTTAGGTCAGTTCTCAACCAGCACATAGAAGTCCGAGGAAACTCCTTATAAGGCTGACAGTAAATCACTGATGCTCTTGCTTTCATCTGGATCCTTTGACAACTTTCACATACTCCAAGAGTTGAATGATGAAGCAGTGGTGTCCAACAGAACTTCCACCCAATGGAAACGCTTTATAATTTTGAACTGTCCAGTGTGGCCACCACTAGCAAAATGTGCTACTGAGTAGTTGCCATGCAGCTTATGTGACTGAGGGCTAACTTTTTAAAATTAAATTTATTGGGGCCTTGGCCAGTGAGGCTCAATTGGTTGAGGGTTGTCCCATGCACCGAAAGGTTGTTGGTTCTATTCCTGGTCAGGGCACATACCCAGGTTGTAGGTTCAATCCCCAGTTGGGGTTCGTACAGGAGGCAACTCATCTCTCTCTCTTTCCCTCTCCCTTCATCTCTAAAATCAGTAAGCACATAGTTAAGAAAAAAATTTTAATTTATTGGGGTGGCATTGGTTAATAAGATTATATAGGTTTCAAGTGTAGATTTCTGTGACACATGATCTGTATATTGCATTGTGTGCCCACCACCCAAAGTCAAATCATCTTCCATCACCAAATATTTGGCTCTTTTTACCTTTTACCACCCTCCACCTCCCTTCCCTCTGGTCACCACCATGCTGGTGTCAGGGTCATGGGTTTCAGTTTCCTATCCCACATATGAGTGAAATCATATGGTTATTAGCTTTTTAAAAAAGTTTAATTAATTAAAACTCAATGCTTTAAAAAATCTTGAGGTACTCATGAAAATTATTTTTCAGTTCACTAATGGTAAAATTGACATTAATTGTTTTTTTCTCACATTAAACTTTCCCATATTCTAAAATAAGCCTTATTTGGTCACACATTTTTAAATACACTGTTGGATACAGTTAGCTAACATTTTATTTATAACTTTTATATCTGTATTCAAACATGAAATAGCCTTATGATTTTTTTTCACCATTCTTATCTGACTTTGTAATAAAGGTTACACCA
Source organism: Myotis brandtii (assembly GCF_000412655.1). Classification (NCBI taxonomy): domain Eukaryota; kingdom Metazoa; phylum Chordata; class Mammalia; order Chiroptera; family Vespertilionidae; genus Myotis; species Myotis brandtii. Next base: position 2,072,067 of record NW_005371933.1, on the reverse strand, counting down.
ATCTTATAACAAAGAAGAAACTGATTTCTATTTTCCAGAACAATTTATACCTATCAGGGGATTATCTTATCCTTACAAGTGGGTGGAACTTATCTATAAAACCATCTGACATGTGAGCCTAGGGCTTTTCAGGAAATGTGGGCCTTTGATTATATTGTAATTTTTAATTAAACTAGGTTTGCTATTTGTTCTTCCAATTTTGCAATTTCACATTTTTCTAGAATTCCATCAATTTTAGTAAGTCTCCAAATTACAATTCTTCATCATATTGTTAGTTTAAAACTTTTTGTTGTGTTTGTTTCTTTCCATATTAATTGCATGTTTACGTCTTCCCTTTCTTCCTTTCCTCCATTAACTTGTCATGTATTTATGTATTTTATAACCTTTAAAAACACCCAGATTGTTTAATGTCATATTGCTGTACTCTATTTCTCTACTGAAGAATTCCATTGAAGGGTCTCCTGGAGGGTAGATGGTTTGGGCTTACTCCTCATAAGTTATATGCTTTTCTTTCAATCGGGCACCCAAAGTCTTACTCCAAAGGGACACCAGGGGTGGAAATGTCAGGTCCCTTGGCAGCCTGGTGACAGGGAGGGTTAAGGAGATGTTCTAAGCCCCTCAAATAGCCCCGTTAGGCAGTGATGTAGAATCTTGAGAAATACTCCCTTGGTTTCCAAGGTGCAGACATTTTCCTGGATGAGATTCTTGTGGATGGAGGCTATCAACTCTCACTTTTAGAACCACCCCTCATTTTCAGCTTTTCTCAATGGCCAATCCTAGCGACCTTTGAACCTTTATTGAATCATGCTTTTTCTACCACCTCCTCAGTTTTATTTTTTTAAAGTAGATCACATGCCCTCTCATTATTCCTGACTTTCTGATCTCCTTTCATAAAAGTCTTCCTTTTCTATAGCATTTTTGTTTGTTTGTTTGTTTTTAGAGCTTTTTAAAAAAGAGGTTTCAAGCATGAGGTGGGAGATCGGATTGGGTTATCTTGGGCACCATCCTACCCTGAACTCATTGATTCTATGAAATTTAAAACGTGGTTAACACTAAACTAGCTCCATTGAGGATCACTAATGATTAAACCTTCAACTATGTGGGTGATGCCCTTTTGCCTAATGAGAAGATAAAACACTAATCAGCAAGTTCTTAGGTGGTGTTAAGATTAGTGATTTACTCTGACATCATCTATTTTGAACATGGCCAACGTGCCACGAAAATCCTATCTTAGTAATGACAGGAATAGATAACATGCAATATACCAGCTACTGTCCCAAGTACTTCACATACATTAACTTATTAATTTCTCACAGTAATGCTATGAGATAATTAATATTTTCATCCCTACCTTTCAGAAGGGAAAACTGAGTCACAGAGAGTTTAAGTAATTTGCCCTGCATTGGAGTTGATAAATGATAGAGCTGGGATTCAAACTCAGCAGTCTGGCCTCTTTTTTTTTTTTTTTTAAATATATTTCATTGATTTTCCACAGAGAGGAAGGGAGAGAGATAGAGAGTTAGAAACATCGACCAGCTGCCTCCTGCACATCTCCCACTGGGGATGCGCCCGCAACCAAGGCACATGCCCCTGACCGGAACCGAACCCGGGACCCCTCAGTCCGCAGGCCGACGCTCCATCCACTGAGCCAAACCGGCCTCGGCCAGTCTGGCCTCTTAACCACTCCCCATACTACCTCCTGAAGCTCTGCAAAGATTATTGTGTAGCCCCCCCCACCCCATATATAATTATGCTGTCATATCTCCTCACAGGAGACTACCAAACGTTCTCCCTTATCTCATTATCATTGTAACATGTGTCTTGGTTTTATATTTAGCACACTGACAAGAGTTGAAATTAGGAGACCTTTGAAAGATATAATTACTCCTGCACGCCCCCCACTGGGGATCGAGCCCATAATCCAGACATGTGCTCTGACCGGGAATCGAACCGCGACCTCCTGGTTCATGGGTCGCCGCTCAATCACTGAGCCACGCTGGCCAGGCCATAAAAATATATTTAAAAAGAAAGAAAGAAAGGAAAGAAAGAAAGAAAGAAAGAAAGAAAGAAAGAAAGAAAGAAAGAAAGAAAGAAAGAAAGAAAGAAAGAAAGAACTACTATCAGCAAAGAAACTGAAGGCTCTCTCCTGGGAGCATGCCTGCACCTTTCCCTTCTTCTCTTCTTCCCCACAGGCATGCCCTGAACTCTAAGGGACCCCATGAGACTTGCCACAAAGGGAGCAAAGGGCAGCAGCAGCTCATGCGGGGCTAACCCCCTAAACCTGTCCCCAAGGCCCCCTTTTCTCTGACTCCCCAGTGAGCTGACAGCAGCCTCTCCTAGGCTCACTTCTTTCCCATAACATATCTACAGAGCCAAAGCAGCCCCGCCTAAGCTCTCTCCTATTGCTGCTTCTATTCTGGGTCCTTCCTTGTTTCACTGTCCCCAACTTTAATAAACATACTCTCAAAACAAAATATTTTTAAAAGAAAAGAAACTGAAGCCACAAAAAAAAAAATAGGAAGTAAGCAATGTTTGAGTCAAAGTAAGTAAGATTGGCTAGGGGAGCAAAGCAGGAAATGAGAGTCTATGGAGGGCTTGGAAATTATATGCGCATGCCACACAAAAGAAAAGGAACATGATGAAACATTCAAAATCATAAAGATGTCAACTTTATCTATAGAATTTTAATGGAAGTCCAACAGGGTGTTGTGTTTCGTTTTATTTTGTTTGGAACTAGACCATCTGATCTCAAAATTGATTTGGAAAGGCAAAGGGCCAAGAAAAACTGAGAAGCAATTTTGAAAAAGTACAAGGTGGAAGAACTTGCCCTGTCAGGACTTATTATGAAAATATTTAGTAGTGAAGACAATAGGGTTGGGGCAAAAGGATAGATCAATAGAGCAGAATAGAGAGTTGAGCCACTGCTCACCCATGCTTGGGCACATACACGGCAGAGATGATGTTACAAAGCAGGGGACAGGGTGGCTGTTTAATAAATGAGTCCCAGGAACAACTTTTATCATGTGGGAAATACGAAATTAGATTTCTATTTTAGATCTGGTAGATTTAATCCAGGTGGATTAAAGAGCTAAAAGCAAAAAGCAAAACTTTGAAACACAAGATGAAAATAAAGAAAAATTCTTTATGACCTTAAGATGGAGTGCTTTAAAAACACACACACACACACACACAAAATGGAAACCATAAAAAGTAATCATTTTGACTACATTAAAATTAGCTTCTACACCACAGAAGGCTACTATAACAAGGTGAAAAACAAGCCATAGCCTGGGATGAATATAACATGTAAAGAAATCACTCAAATTAATTTTAAAAAGATAGCATAAGGGGGAGAAGGAAAAGAACATAAACTATCGATTCATAGAAGAGGAACCCCAGAAACTCAATAAAAATACAGAAAAATGCTTGCTCTCACTATTAATCACAGAAAAACAAATCAAAATAATAATAAAATACCATTCACACCCACCAGATCTGCAGAAATTTATGTCAGCCAATGCCAGTGTTAGCAAAGATCTGCTAAATCACAGAGGCTCATTCACTGCTGGTGGGACTGTAAGTTGATACCAGTACTTTGGAGAGCAATTTAGCAATAACTAGTAAACTTGTAGGTGGTCATGTCCAGAAATTGTACTCTGAAGCATATAGCCTTGTATATGTGCACAGGAAACATGTATTGAGATTGTTTGCTGCAGCATGGAAACAACCTAAATGTCCATCGACAAGAGAATGAATGACTAAATTGTGTTATATGATGAAGTGCAACAAGCATGTGTTAGCACAGATAAATATCTCATCATTGCAATGCTAAAGAAGAAATGCTCATTGCTAAAGATTTTAATAATATGTATACACTTATAGTTTAAAAGCCAGCATAATAATACTTTAAACTGTCTATGGATACATATCTATATATATAAATGCCTAAGTGACCAGCCAACTGGCCGACCAGCCGGTAGCTATGAGGCTCACTGACCACCAGGGGGCAGATGCTCAATGCAGGAGCAGAAACCACAGGCATGGAAACATGGAACAGACTGATGAATCTTAGAGGGAAGTGGGGAGGGGAGAGGGCGGGAAGAGATTAACCAAAGATCTTATATGGATACTAGAGGCCCAGTGCATGGATTTGTGCACCGGTGGGGTCCCTCGGCCTGGCCTGTGGGGATTGGGCCCAAACCGGCTCTCCGGCATACCCCCAGGGGTCCCGGATTGCGAGAGGGGGCAGGCCAGGCTGAGGGACGCCACCGGTGCATGAATCTGTGCACTGGGCCTCTAGTACATTTATAAAAATATATGAAAACATTCATAAGAATGATGAACATGGCACATTGTCTTTACTGGTATGTGCAAGGGTCCCTTCTTATTTTATTAATTCAAAACAGTGCTTAGCTATGGGAATTGAGGGAGGAGAATGGGGTGGGGAGGACTACAGGGAGAAACCCAGTTGTAACTTTAATATTTACTCTCTATAAAGTAGAAAGACCTGAAACAAATAAGGCAATCTGCTAACATTTGCTAATATTGATGTGGTCATAATGCTGCCCATCAAATATTTCTGGTTCTCTGTTTTCCAGGCCCGTGGTAGGATTCATGTTCCATCCATTTTGGCCTAGAGATTTACTTTGGCCAATGAACTGGAGTGGAAGGGACTTATGTTTCTGGCCTCATGAGCCAGTCCACAAGAGCTTTGGTCAACACGGCAGTGCAGAGACAGAGCTTTGTCCTCCAGTCCCTGAGCAGGCACACTATCCCCAGGCAACCCATAGAGGACAGGTAGGTGAGTGAGAAATGAACCTTTGTTGCTTTAAGCTACTGAAATTTGGGGATGTTTGTTACCACAGCACAGCCAAGTTCATCCAGACTGATACACCTGGAAGTGGGTCCACAAGGGTCCACTGTATTAGTCTGTGGTTTTTATCTACGTGTTAAGATATTACAAATGAAATTTTAAAACAGTTTTAAAATTGTACTGGCTTCGTCATATTTCTTAGTTCATGGCACATGATCTTTACTGGCCTGTGCAAGGGCCCCTCTTATTTTATTAATTCTTATTTTTTTAAATAAGTACTTTAGACTTGGATGGAAGCAAAGCTGAACTATAGGACATCTTCATCAGAGGAATGAATGATGAGTTCACACTCCCAGCATGCATCCAGGTTCCCTCCGCTGCTCTCTGCTAGGTATTAGCTTGTGGCAGCCAGAAGAAACCCAAATGTAAAGTCTTAGCTCTTCTCCAGAGAAATGCAAACAAGAATTGTGAGAAATGCAATGGCCCCAACTATTGCTGACCCTTTGTATGGCTTTTAGAAAAAATATTTCCCCCTTTGCTCCCAATTCTCCGATGTGTCTGAAAGCAGCAGGCTTGTCCCCAGGGAGTCCCTTCCCTGCCCCCTTGGAGCCAGCACCTGCCCTCCATCCCCCTGGACCAGGAACTGTTTCCCCAGATTCAAGTCACCTTTGTAAGAAATGCTAATAAAACTTTCCCACACCTCTTGGATTCCAGGTTGCTTTTTTGGGCTGCTTGCAAAGCCCTCGGGGAGTAAAACCCCCCAGAAAGAGTGGGGGGAGAGGGGCAGAGTGCTGGGAGAAGGAAGAGAAACTCCTTGCTCTTGGCCAGTTCTGTTCCGCACTGTGCAGCGAAACACAAGCGGCGCCTTAAGTCACCGTGAAATGCGATGCCTTTGAGAAGTTCCGTGGAAAGAATGACATCATGATCAACCACTCCCCCACCCCACCTTTTTTCCAGTGGGAGTGAGAAATAAATAGACTGACACATTTTCCAGTCAGGGAGTAATTCTGGAGAGCAAGTTTACCTTGGCACAGGCGCTCAGGTGGGGCTGTGAGAAACCTTATCTGTACTTGCCCAGTAAACAAGGAGCCTTCAATCTCCCTGGAGCCTTGGCCACTGAGCAGGTGACCGCAGGAGGCAGGTGAGCAGGGTGAGCTGAGGGCTGCCAGAGCCACTGCAGAGCTAGTCTGGCCCAGGAGCAGGCTGTTTAGGGTCAATATTGCCTAAATTTGATTGACAGACTCATCTGCTGACTGTTCGTTGCCAAGAGAATTGCCATCAGATCTACCAGATTCACAGGTAAACTTGCCATCCCTCAATTTGATGATTCTCAGACTGCATATGGTCACCTAGGGATCTCATTAAAACGCAACTTCTGACTCAGGAGACTGGGCCAGGGTGGAGAAATTGCATTTCCAGCAAGCTGCCTGGTGATGCTGATGAAGCTTGGCCTAAGGACCACGCTGTGAGCTAGCAAAATCTTAATGTTCAGATGACCGTGTGCATTTTACGCAGTTGAAATAGTTACCACGTAAGGGTCTCCGTCTGCCTCTGTGACAGGTGCGGTACCAGGTGTTTTCGATCATCTAGCTCTTTTACCCTTCACACCAACTCTGCAAGGTGGGCGTTATTGTCCCTGCTCTCTCTTTGGCAGCAAGGAAATTGAAGCTAAAGAGGTTAATTTGTGCTGTGTATGTGCCATTTCCAAGAGATGTTATTACTACCCTTCCTCCCCTTCCCAGTGATCTGAAATCACCCAAAGACAAAGGATAATAAACACCCCATGGTAGGGCTGGGTATTGTCTGCTTGTGGCGATTGGCCCGCTTGACACCTGAGAATGAGTAATTCCTTTTGTACAGAATTATCAGGTCCAAGCACAGGAATTCATGAGTCCTAAAATCAGGGTTTGACCTAGTAAGCCTCAGCCTCAACAGGTTCTCAGAAAGGTGGACAAGTGTGGCTTTCAAACCCCTCCGGTGCTGATGTGTTCATCCGTAGGACATGCCCTTTGAGGTTCTTAATACCAGGAGGAGATGCTTTGATGAGTCAGCTTGGAAAGAATGTCCCTTAAGGGCCATTCAGGACTGCAGGGGGGCGGGGGGGGGGTGAGTGCCCCAGCTTGTGGAAACACCAAAGTGAAGGTGATTATAACCAACTGACCCACCCAGAGATAAATAATTAAATGCTGCGGAGAACCGCGATGTGCCCTTGCAAAACCCAGACAGCTTGCAGGTATGGACTTGCATCATGTCTGGATCTCAAGGAGCAAGGTGGCCCGACTGGCTGTACACTACGCTCGGGGCCACGTGGGGAAAGCCCGGGAGGCTCCCCCGAGCCCCTGGAAGACCTGGATTGTGGTGACCATTCTACATGCCAGGCTGCTCTGGGACTCCATTCCCACTAGAACCTCACTCATAGTTGTTCCAAGGTAAGACCATGACTTGCACAGCGGGAGGGGAAGGTCCAGGCCCTCCTGGAGCCCATCACAACTCCATCCCGGGACGTTGTTACACAGAAGAACCTTCTCAGAGAGGCGAGTCCCAAGACAAATCGAAGACCTGCAAAGAAGTCATGTTATTTACATATTACATCATTCTAGAAAGTATTTGAGGGAGTTTACAGAAACCACATAAATAAAACAAGGTCAAAGAATAAGAAGAGAGCCTGGCCCACGTGGCTCAGTGGTTGAGCGTCGACCTATGAACCAGGAAGTCACGATTCGATTCCCAGTCAGGGCACCTGCCTGGGTTGTGGGCTCAATTCCCAGTGTGTATGTGTGTGTGTGTTGTGTGTGTGTATGTGTGTGTGTGTGTGTGTGTGTGTGTGTGTGTGTGTGCAGGAGGCAGCTGATCAATGATTCTCTCTCATCATTGATGTTTCTACTTCTCTCTCCCTCTCCCTTGCTCTCTGAAATCAAAAATGTAAAAATACATTTTTAAAAAATAAGAGAAAATACTGAGAGGAGGATAAACAAAAGGTAAAAGAGAACAAAGTCTGGTGTGGTCAGAATCTTCTCAACTACAGTCAGGCCCATGCACCTGGACTAAGGCATCTTCAACTCAAGCCCCAACTTCTTAACCTAAAAACCAAAAGTGCAAGAAAAGCACATATAGTGCTCACTGTACCTCTGATGTGAAAAAATGAAGCAGTTGCTTCAGCGAAGCACATCCATTCCTGATGCTGAGGCTCCCCTGGGCCTCAAAGGGGCAACCGGAAGACACAGTGGAATGTCATGGGGTGTCCTCAGCACCAGCTCTGTGGGCACCCTCATAGGTCGTCTCATGGGGATGTTTCCTATAACACCCCAATGCATGCCGGTGACCATGCCAGTGCCTTGCCCATCTAGAGAAATGATGGAAGACTCCAGAATGACCCCTGCTGAGCTGACTTAGTCCCAGCATAGAAATCAGAGGCAAGGAACTGCTTTGGTAATCTGCCAATTTCTAAGCACCCCATCGAACCCCTTCTCTCTGGGAATCTGAAGTTAGTCTTCTTCCCAGGTCTGGTGCACCCTCACTCAGTGCATGAATCCCTAGCACTCCCAGCAAAACTAAAGACATTGAAGGGCAAGACAGAGGACACAGCATGTAGCCCATTTACAGTCTGGGAGCAATGATCTTCCCACCGTGACTTGTTGAGCACAGAGCAGTCTGCTCTCTTGGGGTAAGCATAGGCCGGCCAGCCTATGGGATGAACCAAGTGCTGGCCCTGAGTTCATCACTCACTGTCAGAACTGAGAAAAGGCAATCCTAATGTTGTTGCCTGCGACAAGGGGAAGATGGACTAGCCTCTAATCCAGTGACGGCGAACCTTTTGAGCTCGGCGTGTCAGCATTTTGAAAAACCCTAACTTAACTCTGGTGCCGTGTCACATATAGAAATTGTTTGATATTTGCAACCACAGTAAAACAAAGACTTATATTTTTGATATTTATTTTATATATTTAAATGCCATTTAACAAAGAAAAATCAACCAAAAAAACGAGTTCACGTGTCACCTCTGACACGCGTGTCATAGGTTCGCCATCACTGCTCTAATCCGTCCCTTCCCCTAGGGTTCCCCCAGCTGGCCCCTCTGCAATGCATGGCAAACGGCAGAGAGGCAATGAAGGAGCCTTGTGAACTTCGAGGTCTGTGATGGAAATAAAAACGTGTCACCTGGATCCCCTTTGAGGGGAGGACCTGCTGCCCAGCTGTGGCGAGTGGTCAGCAAGCTGCCTCCAGCTGTCAGCTCCTTCAAGGTCAGCCTCTGTGGCAAAGAGCTCCTCTCCCGAGACCATGCCCTTCCGCAGGACAGCCCGCAGTTAAGACTGGGAGAGGCAGGGGAACAAAGGCCTGGGCATTTTGTCGCAATGCAGGACCCTCGGACAGGAAATATTAGCTCCAAAGGTCCCCATAGGCTTGGCTGGGATTTGTGGAGCCCGCATCTCAATTAGACTTCTCTCTGGGCCCAGCCTGCTACTCCCCTCTTCCTTCTATTCATGCTGGTCCCAAACCCCATCTCTGCATCTGCCACTGAAGAACCCAGTCTGCAACCGGGCCCCGGCACCCAGGGCTCAGAGGCTGCCCACATCCAAAGAGTTGCTAAGTTCTGAAGCCTCACCTTTGCATTGCCTCCCCACATCACCCACACTTCCCAGGAACACCGCCTCCTGGTGGGCCACGGTAGCAGCCCCTTACTGACCTCCTGCTCTCCCGCTCACCCCTCCTTTCTTACTATCAGGTCACCCCCATGGATGCCTCCCGCTGCTCCCCGCCATTGCTCTGCCGGAGGAGGAGAAGGCAGGTATATTGGAATCGCACCAGTCCCTCACACCTGTTTCCCCTGCAGTCACTGGGAGGTGTTCGTTGCTGCTTGTGACAAATCCCCAAACACAAACAAAGGTGGTAAAGCAAAGTGAATTGGACGAGAGGCTTCTGTTTCTATTTGGATTGAGGTCAGCGTTATTTCCCCAACTTGGATCCAGAAAACAGAGCACTTGTTCAACTGCCGCGATGCCCCTGGCACGCAAGGGTATGTGCTTGTGTGGACACGCGGAGGTCCCGAGAACAAAAGGCCGGGTGACTTGCTGGCAGCCGCCACCACACTATTTCTTAATGTTCCTTGTTGAACAAATAGCTTTAAGATGCCAGTGTCCCCACGTGCGGAAGGGCGGGCTGTGAAGGTGGGAGACTGCGAGCCTGACAGCGAGGGCTAACGTGGGCAGCCACTGAATGCGGCCACGCTCACACCTGGGTGCCTCCAGCCCAGGCGTTGGCTAGTGTGAGGCCCGGTGCAAATACTCTAAAAATGCGCTGCAAAGAGGGAGAGTTGGGATATCAATCATTGTATTTGGCATCATTCTCTCCTGAGATCACTGGCGTGGCCTCTTTCCCAGCAAACAAAAGAGGGTTGCTGACTCTACTAAGTTTTTCTGTTAACAGGCAACAAAATGAAATCATTGATGTGGTTTTATTTTCCCTTCTTTACTGTTCATCTTCAAGCAGATCCAACAGAGGGTAGTTTAATGCTGCGCCTTTCTGCCAAGGCGGGCCAGTGCTTGCCACGGTGGCTCCCCTATTGAGCGAGGAGCTGAGGGCAGGGATATCAGGCCCATTTTACAGAAGAGTAAACTGAGGCCGGACCAGTGAAGAGACCTGTTTGTTCTCTTATTATGCATGTCAGACGACATCACATGTGGTGTATAATTCATCAGTGTTTATATTTTCTTCTTTTTAAACGGCGACGAGGCAATTCCATGAGAATGACCCTGGTGCGTTTGTGGGAAGGGGGCCCTGTCTAGTATGGAACCGGGAGCGAGTCAGGACTTTCATTGATGCACTGTCCCACCACCCCCAAATGAAAGGGAGGACTGGCCAGGAGTGGGGAATGCCACCCCATAGACTCAAACACACAAAATGGTCTGGCTTTTTTCAATAGTGACATTGGAGGAATTAAAGAATTAACTTGGAAAACAGTCTCAGGAGAATTGCCTCCCACCTTTCTGGTTTCCTTTCCTAAGCTGAGGCCTGGCTAAGAAGGAACAAGACAGCCAGGCGCTGGCTGAGAGGCAGCCGGGGAGTCCTCAGGCTTCAGGAGTCAGGGCCGAAGGTGTGGGAAGCCAGCTGCCCTGCTGTCCTCAGCAGCTGACAGACAGTCCGATCACTGGCTCTCCCAGGCCTGTCATGTGCCACCCTGTCGCTCGCTGGGCTTAGACACATTCAGGAAAGCCCCGCTGCCCGAGGGCCTCGTTAAGCTGGTGAAAAGGCATTTGGCCTTTCTTACCATCACCTGTCATCGGCTTTGCTCCGGCTGGCGCAGGACCTCGCGGTGGGTCAGGGCCACCTCTCCGGGGCACACCTGGACTTCTGGGCCTGGCCTGGCCTGGGCAAGGGCACTGGGTGCCCGGGGCCCATTTCTAGGAGTCCCCTTCGGCCTGAAGCTCTGTCCCTTCTTAAGCAGGGAGGAAGAAAAGGGTCTGCTGAGACCATTTTTACTCCCCTCCCATTGGTCACTGCAGGTAATTCGTTAAAATGTTGTTGCCATATCCCAGCTGAGGGCCAGGATTCTAATCAGATCCTCCATAAGGCTGTGACCAATAGAGAAAGCCATTCTAGATGGGTGCCCACGGGTTGCACCCACCCAGCCCTTCTGAGGGGTTCACTTCCTTCTCCGTCTTACACTGGCTTGGTTTCCCCTCAGACTTGGTACATTAGCCATGAACCATCGGTCGCCTCAGAGACCACAGAGATCTTGCCTCTCACCCCCTCACCCCGCCTGAATGCCGCTATTGGACCGAGGCCTGGGAGGTATTGGGAGCAGGTCATTCTCACCATAGTGTGAATTGATTTGTCAGATCAAGTTCGCTGGCCTGGCAGCTGCCTGAGATTATGGAGCTGAAGGATGAACAGATGAACTTGTCAATGGAAAAGAAAACCAATGGTTTTGGAGTTTGGGAAGCTGTAATGTTGTTGTTGTTTTGAGATCAGTGGGTGCCTGGGGCGGGTCGAAGAGAAGTGTGAAACAAGAGGGAATGGAAAGGGGAAGTCTCAGAACACACATTTCACATAAACCCAATTTGACCTATTTAACACTTCTGCTTGGGCCCCACCGACCACAGAAGACATGCTGATATTCACTCAAATAATGCACCGGTGACGGAAACTGGATTGGTTTGGCTAATACAAATGACACAAGTGTTTTCCTGCTAGAAATTCTGTGCACGGTCCATTCTGCAGAGCACACGGCCCTTCACTAACAAATAAGAATCCCAGTTAGCATGCGGCCTACAAGTGTGGGGGGGACTCCAGTGCCCCCTCCCACGATCTGGATTCTTTTGCTCACTTCCCAGCACACCCCTGGCACGTTCTCAACCCTGTGCCTTTGTTTGTGGTGTCCCTGTTGCTAGGATGGCCCTTCTCTGGCTTCTTCTACTCATCCTTGGAGGCCAGCTCAGTGGCATCCTTACTCTTGAGCTTCTCCTGATGCCATTCATTCGCTCATTCAACAAATATTTCCTGAGTGCCTACTAGGTGCCAGGCACTCTCCCAGGTGGTGGAGGTACAGCAGTAAAGAAGACAGACTCAATCCTTACCTTTCCAGAGCTTACAATCTGGTGGTCAGCACCCTCGCCCCAAGACAAGAGCAATCACAGCACCCCCCCATGGTCACATGCCTCTACTGCAGCAGTTATCATAGGTCCATCTTACAGGAGGCTGGCCTCTGGTCCTCCCAGTCTCCCCCCGAGCACCGTGCCCTGCTCCAGAGGCAGCCCCTGGTTTACTTAGAAAAGGAACTTGGGAGCAGCACATCTGGTAGGAAGGATGGAGACTCTGGGTCTTCTTCGCAAACTGCTCTTGCAAAGCAAGTTCGCCTTTTTCACTCAGCCTCATGATTACGTCTTGAAGCTGATCCCCAGGGCAATTTAGAGAACGTCTTAAAGCTGTGTTGGCCTATCAGCGAGTGTGTGTGTTTGGAATGGTTGGGGGTGATGGAGATGGGAGGGAACAGAAGTTGTCCTAAAGTGATTCCTTGGAAGCACCACCATCTGTTCCATCCTGGGTGCTCACTACCGGCCAGGAGGATTGTTGAAAGGGCACGGAGGTGTAACATGGACCCAGCTATCTGATCTCAAGGTTGGGCGCCCTGTGGGTGTGAAGCACACCTGGGACTCCAGCGAGCCGGTGGGAGCTCGGGTTACAGGTCGGGGAGCTGGCAGAGGCATTCGGAGGAGCTGCTCCTTTCTGCATAATTCACAGGGGCTCCTCTGCGGAGGAGCAGTGGGCGTGAAATCGGCAGGGACACAGCTGCCCTGGAGGAAGCTAGTCGACATCCTGTCGATTTGAAAAGAAAACTGAAAGTGCTTTTCTTCACAAGCAACTATTGTAAGTGTATTCCTCTTTTTTCCCCCCCCCCCCTTCCCCCCTACCTCCCAGGTACAGTGGAGTTTCTCTGGCCCAGAGTTTGGGTGAAATGGCACAGGGATGGGTGGAGGAGTGGGGGTGGGGTGGAGGGGCAGAGAGGAATGAAGGAAATGTGGATTGTTCCGTGGCCCCTGCTCTTTGTCTAATCTGGGGAAGGTATCCGCCCGCGGGAGCCCGCCCCAGGAGCCCCGGCTATAATGACATGTGTCCTGGTGATAGCAACCTCTCCTCTGGCTGTTAGCGTGCATTCCTGGGGAGCTGTGGAGAGAGAGAAAGCATGCTCGGGTCAGAGCTGGGACAGGAATGTGAGTATTTCCTTAATTGGACACGAGAGCCTTGAACTGATTCCAGGTTTAGTGTTTTCTTTTAAGAGCCCGGACCCTAAAGATTCCATAGTTTTCTTTCTCTGAAAAATCCCTTTGGTTCAAAGGCCCCTTGAGAGAAATAAAGAAAAAGCCAGGGCTCAAGCTCTTTGATATTTGGAAAGGCAAGAGTTCATGAGCTGCCAGATCCCAGGCTTCTTCTGGGGGTGAGAGGGATCTGGGTAGAAAGAAGGAGGCTCCCGCTGAGGTGGCACATGGCGGTGGTACCCACAGGCTGCAAAGCTCTTTCCTCAGTCTAGAGCAGTGGTTCTCAACCTTCCTAATGCCGCGACCCTTTAATACAGTTCCTTCCTCATGTTGTGGTGACCCCCAACCATAAAATTATTTTCGTTGCTAATTCATAACTGTAATTTGCTACTGTTATGAATCGTAATGTAAATATCTGACATGCAGGATGTATTTTCATTGTTACAGATTGAACATAATTAAAGCATAGTGATTAATCACAAAAACAATATGTAATTATATATGTGTTTTCCGATGGTCTTAGGCGACCCCTGTGAAAGGGTCGTTAGACCCCCAAAGGGCTCGCGACCCACAGGTTGAGAACCGCTGCTCTAGAGCATTTATAGAAGCAATTTCTCTCAGCCTTATTAGCACCTCGAGAGCTAAAAAGAGACGTCTATTGCCTGCTTTATTGCTTTAGGAGTCTGAGACACAGAGGTCACGCAACTCGCCTGCGGACTTCCAGCAAAGCCAATGAGAGCCTGGAGGATTTTGTGCGGTGGGTTTGGGTTGCTTCGTGCTGTGGACTGCTAATTCCCTAACAGCCAAGATGGGAATGCCTGCTCACACCCTCAGGCCTCGCCCCTCCATCCTGTGTCCAGAACCCAGCTGGACACTTGCTGGGAGGCACCAAAAACTGGAGGAACTTGGAGGGGGTGTGAGGGGAGATGCTGGGACACCAGGACCACAGCGGTGCCCGTCAGGCAGAGCTTCACTATTTGCCTCTGTCCCCCCAAAGCTGGAAACTTCAGTCAAGGGGCTCCAGGGGAAAATGGGGCGGTCTGTGGTTAAAATGAGTGAAACACTGAAGCAGATGCAATCAACTCTGCTGAACCCTCTCTTTCCCCCCCAAACACCTTAAAAACAAGCTATGTGTCTGCTCAGTGCTTTCCCACTCACCAAGTGTTTTCATAACATTATCTCATTTCAGCCTCACATCAACCCACACACATTCTTGCCTTTCAGATTTCTTATGTACTCAAACAAGTTTCACCGAAAAATTGGCTAGAAACTCCCCTTCTCCTATTCACTTTCTTCTTCTTCTTCTTAAACCCCAGGCCTTTGACTGATATCTATAAGAAGCTCCCAGATTCCCCGGGCGGGAAATTTGATTATTTTGCTAACTGGTCCCCAATAATGGACACCAGTAGTTCTGGACTTTGCTATTGGAACCAACACTTTCGTATCTAGTTTATAGTTCAGCCGTTAAAATAAACAAATAAAACCACGGAGGCCAGGATAAGTGCAGTATTGGGAGAAAGGCTTTAGAACCAATAAGCCCCAGAGTCAAATACTGGTTCAGCCATTCGAGAGCCTCGCAGTCTTGCCCAAGTTGCTTAACGTCTCAGAGCCCCTCTTCCTTCATCTGTAAAATGGGGTAATGGTGCTTATGCCTTTAAGTTGTGGTGAGGCATAAATATGGGAACAGCTATAGGTGTGCCTCAGCAAACAGTTCCTCAGTGAAGTTCCTTATAGCTAACCAAAGGACCAGTTGCCCCACGACTTGGCAAATTAAATGTGCAATACTGTCTTTTTGCAAGCCAGAGGGGAGAAATGTGTGGGAATGTGTTGGTAAATGAATTTTAATGGGGACATTTTAAAAAATATATATTTTATTGATTTTTTTTACAGAGAGGAAGGGAGAGGAATAGAGAGTTAGAAACATTGATGAGAGAGAAACATCGATCAGCTGCCTCCTGCACACCCCCTACTGGGGATGTGCCCACAACCAAGATACATGCCCTTGACCGGAATCAAACCTGGGACCCTTCAGTCTGGGAGGCTGACGCTCTATCCACTGAGCCAAACTGTTTAGGGCTAATGGGGACATTTTTACTCGAGGAATAATTAGCTACATGTCCTCCATATATGGCACAGTGGCACCAGCGGTAACTCTAATAAGATATCAAGCTCAGTACCTTTATTATTTTAAATCCTTATTTTAGGTGAGGGAGAGAAGGAGCTGGAAAACTGGACTTGTGTAATGTTGGAAAACAAAGCAGTTCTGATTACACTTGGGTTTTTATTGAAGCAGAATTGCAATTCAACCCTTTAGTTCCTGGGACAAAGGTGGGAGGCAGAGGGCTTCAACTGAGTATTTAGTTCATTGATCTGCACATAGGAGATGCTCATTAAATGTTGGTGGTTGGCTGAGGTGGTTGAGAGAGTCCAGATCGTGTATTTGACTTCTGCTGCTGACTTCTTGGCAAGTGCAATGCGAGATGTAGGGTTGTGGTGGAAAGAACATTTGACCATCCCCCGAAGGCCTGCGTTCAGGTTCCATCTACACCACTTAATAGCCTGGTGACCTTGGACCTGCCATTCAATCTCTTAGGTGTCTTCTCACCTGTAAAATGAGGAAACTGGATTAGGTGATTTGGAAGGTCTCTTTCAGCTCTAAGTTTCTGGGGCTCTAAGTAACTTCATTCCCTTGTGTTTCTTTTTCTTCATTTATTCAAAGGCAGTGGGATAGGAACCTAGCTCAGAGGATATTAAGAAGAAATGGTCATTCTGCGTGACCGATACCCCTATCTTTAAAAATCTGAAGGAAATGCTGTAACCCAGAACAACGTAACAGGATAGCTCTGTGATCTTTGGCAAATCCCCTAATTTATTTCAGCCTCAGTTTGAATATTTGTAAACTGGGGTCTGTTCGTTGTGCTATGTTACTCTTATTATGTTCATTAGAGAGCTGAGTTTATGAAAATGCTTTGAAAAACCACAGGGCACTATATAAAGTATTGATTGAGAAATGGCATACTTGCTATAGTTGTATCCAAGTTCAGCCCCATGCCGCCCGTGTTTTCAAATGAATGGATGTGTCACTGTGGTCTCAGAAGGGAAACAGAAAGTGTAGATTTGGGGGTCACAGCCCAAGGCTTGGTTTAATTTACTTAAAATGGGCATTCATACAACATTTCCCTTAGGGTAGGCACCTCAGTGTTCTCCAATAGAGGGAATTTTTCCGGAGGCCAGATATCTGCTGATGGAGGTCTTACTTCCCACCCTCTGCTCCTCTATGAGGCCATTTTGACACTTCAAGGTTATATATGTGTGTGAGGAGGGTCTCTTTCCGAGTTTTGAAAGTTTCACAAAGCAATAATCACAAATATATAATGCGGGGTTGTTGGTACGTGAAAGTCGTGAGACAAGTCCTTTCATCCCGGTCCTGCCAGGGATGGCTACTGGGGAGACACGGCGAGAGGCATCAGTGCTGCTTGCCCAGGACCGAGCTCAGGGCTCCCAAAGTCCCAGCCCAGAAACCATTGGCTTCTCCTTTGGTTACCTGCGTAAATGACAGCGTCATACCCAGCCTTTGAGAAGCTGCCCCATCCTATGCAAAAGGCACAAACAGCCAGTCCCCAGCGGTAAGCCCACACCTGGAGCCTCCCCCGTCAGCTCCTGTCCATAGAAGCATTGCCCTCCAGCAGGACACCTCCTCCAGAGGAGCAGAATGCGGGTGGTACTTGGCAGGGCAAGTCAATTTCTGGTTTAA
Source organism: Myotis brandtii (assembly GCF_000412655.1). Taxonomy (NCBI): domain Eukaryota; kingdom Metazoa; phylum Chordata; class Mammalia; order Chiroptera; family Vespertilionidae; genus Myotis; species Myotis brandtii. The sequence goes on along the minus strand of NW_005371933.1, from coordinate 2,054,747 downwards.
CTCTTGGGTGGGGGGTGGGGAGAAGCTCCTGAATTTCACTGCTGGGAGGGAGCAACTAGGGGGTTTGTCTCGAAGCTGCATTTTCCTAGAAAGTACAGTTTTTACTCAGATTGTATATATGAATGACTAAAAATAGCAAAAATTATTTTTATTTATTCTTATCCATTCTTTTTTATATACATAATTAGTACTCATCCATTCTTATAGATTAGGTGGCCTGATGAAAATTACACCTCTGTTACGCCCTCACCATTAATACCTATCAGCCTTTACTTGAGATAGATTATTCATTTCCACCTTTAAGTGCATATAGATGGATTCAATACATTCACTACCTTTCAAAGAGCTGGCTGACTTTAAAGCGCATTTTAATTTGCCAAGTTTTTGATACCTGCCCTCGCCCCACCCCCTCACACACACACACACACACACACACACACACACACACGCGCGTCCTCCAAGTACACACATAGGTCAGGGTTATAAAGCCATGTTACAGGAGTTTTTGGAGCAGAGGTATGAAGCAATGCACTCCAGCCACAGAGGGGCAGGCTCCCATCCCGGCGCTGGGGCTGTGCAGACTGCCTGCCTGGACAAACCCTTGGAGTTGCGATTCCAGGGCAGTGTGGAGGGGTCCCGCCGAAGCTCTTTGTTTCTTCTCCTTGGAGCAGATCTGGGAGCCAAGGCTGGTGAGGTGTGCTGAGCAGCACCCACCCCGCACCCCGGCACCGCGCCGCTGCTGTGTGCGTGTGCGCGCGCGTGTGTCTGTGTGTGTCCAATGGAAAAACCCTAAGACGACACTTCTTTCTCACACAAACAAAACACACCATGGATCTCAGGACTAGCCCCTCGAATGCTAACGCGACCCCCTCGGGCTCCCCCCAGCTCCGTGTCCCCTCCCGCCTCCCAGTGTTTCTTTAAGCGCTGTTCTCATTTCCACACAGCTTGCCAGGGATAGAGGGGACCAGTGATCGAGGTGCCGCAGGCGAGGGTGCCAAGGAGAGGCCTAGTTTGGGGGATGGACGTTGAAGCAGGGTTCTGAGGTGCGGGCCAGGGGCGGCGAGTGAGTGCAAAGGAGAGCGCTAGTGCCGGGCGGCCAGGATCCAGGGATGGCGCCCTCCCTCAGCGCAGCGCGGTCGCCAGGCGGTCATGTCCCGAGGAGCGGGTCCAGCGCCCTCCTCAGGCCCAGGGTCCTCGCGACCCCAAGTCCCTAGGGGTGAGTGCAGGGAGGGGGCGCCAACGCGGGCTGGTTTGTAAGCTCGAGGCGGCATTGACATTGAACTCCAGCCCCAGTTCGTGCGTGCGTGTGCGCGCGCGCGCGTATCCGCGCGTGTGTCTGCGTGTATGAGTCGTGGGCAGGGGGGCGGACTAGAAGCTGCAGCAAACCACGGCCCTCGAGGAGCAGAGCCGAGCGCGCCCCCGAGCTGCCGCCCGCGGGATCTGCAAGCACTGAAGCCATTCATGATTTTGGTGACGTTATTCCAGGAGTGGGCGAGGGAGGGCGGGGCCTCTCGGGGTCGGGCCCCGCCTCCGCCCCTATAAATAAGACTTCCCGGGCTCTTTGTGGGGCCGCGAGCTCAGTGGAGAACCCTGAGCTCCGTCTGCTCTGCCGAGGCAGCT
>NW_005371933.1:2050269-2050824 GCF_000412655.1 Myotis brandtii | reverse complement strand
CCGCCGCCTGCCCCCGCCTGCCGGGCCTGTCTGCGCCCGTGCCATCCTTACTCGGGACGCAGTGACCGTTTTTAAATCACAAGGGCGTGGGTCAACCTCCCCTAGGACTTCATGTCTGTATATTTCCCCATTCATTGGTGAGTATCCTGCGCCCTCGGCGGGCATCCATCTCGCGGCCGTGGTTACGGGGTCCGGGCGCCTACTCGTGCCAGCTCGGGTGCGAGTGGAGCCGGCGGCGTGGCACTAACCCACCGCCCAAGCCCGTGCAGGAGTCAACGTCAAGGTTGCAAAGATGGGGGTGGGGGGAGGTGGTGCTGAGAGCATAGAGACAAAGGAAGTGAACTCAAAGCCCTCACTTAAGGGGCGTCTGGGAAGGTGTATACATGCTGGTGATGGGGTGTGTGTGTGGGGGGGGGGAGAACCAGGGGTCACGTCTGAACCCTGCTAATAAAACTCCCTGTGGGGAGGGCTGCAGGAGCCTTGCCCTGTTCTGGGGGCTGCTGCTCTTCTCGAGCCCCTCCCCTTTTTCTTTTTGTTTGCTTTCAACTCTTCCCG
>NW_005371933.1:2033852-2048054 GCF_000412655.1 Myotis brandtii | reverse complement strand
TGAAGCCCCAAGCAGCAGCTCGAGCGCACGCTGCACCTTCCCGACCCCTTCCCTCTCCATAGCCCTTAAAAACCGACGCGCTTTTGTGGGGGCTCGGGCTGGGGAGGAGGCGCCCGCCCCGGCCCGGCTAGAAGGAGCCAGGGCCGGGCAGGGGGCAGCGGAGGTTTGCACTCGACCTGGGATTGGGCTGGAAGGGATGCGCACATTGCGGAGCGAGGCCCCAGGCCGCTGGGACTTGCGCCGGCTGCTGCTTCCTTCCTTCCTGCTCCGGGGAAGAGGAGGAGCGGCCGGGGTGCGAGCGCTGGCGGCTGCGGAGCGCGCTCTCAGGTGCAGGCGCAGAGAGCCCGGCCAGGCAGACCAGCTCTGGGCGTTCCTGCTCAGCCCAGGCACCTCCAGAAAGTTCATGCTTCTGACTTCAACTTTCCCGGCCGGCGCGCGAGGAGCGAGCGCCCCTATGCCAGACGAAGAGCCTGGAGAGAGCCCTGTGCGCTCTCCCTCTTCTGAGTTCTTTACACCCAGGGTGGGGGGGGGGGGGGGGGGTGTCCGGCGGCAGTCTTTCCATGACCCAGGAGGAAAATGCCTTTGCAGTTCCCGCTCCTGACCCAAAACTTGCCCCAAATCCCAGCATCTTCTCTTAGACCCCTCTCCTTCGGGGCTCCCCTTCCCTACCACCTCCGTGGGTGTCAGCAGCCAGGTGCCATATGGGTGAGACTGAAGGCTATTGGAGGCTTTGTGCCCGTGGCCACTAAAACTTGCCAAGGCTCTAACCCCTTAGAGCTCATCGGAGTTATTATCCCCGGAGACATGAAGATTTGGGGTTATTTTATAGTTGATGAGCGCTTCCCACCCCCAACCCAGATGAACTCTTCAGCATAACTGTGAGATATGCATTATTAGCATCTTGGTAACAGACACACAGGGCACCTGTGGCTCAGAGAAGTCATATGACTTGTTCAAGATCACACAGCTTTTGAGTGGCAGAGACTGGACCAGAACCTACTGTGTCTGTTCTCAAATCCAATGTCATTGCTATTCTATGGTATCCATAAAATGCAGAAGCGTCTGGTACCCCCTGTTTCCTTAGACAGAATCTCTCTACAGCCCGTTCCATTTTTAATTTTTTTAAAACCATGTGTAAAGGCATGAAAATATTGGGTATTGTGTAGTGAATACATTGACTTTGGTACCATTTGGCACTCTGCTTTCGGGCCCCTGTGTGTGCCCGTGGCTTGTGTGAGGATAATGGAATGTTTGTATCCTGCTTACAGAGTACAAAGCACTTTACATGTCTGCCATTGGTGGGCCAGCTTGGCCCCTCTGGAAATTTCCTTTGCGATCAGAGTCCGGGCATCCTTAAGGCTTTAAAAAAAAATTCAGGGATGTTTTTCAAGCTGTGAGTTTGCAGCTGCTGTGGCTGTGGCTAGAGAAGGGGGTTGGATGGCAGATGTGAAGCTTGCAGAAAGCTGACCCCTTGGGGCTTTAAGTGGAACATTTTTTTGGGGAAAAAAAAAAAGCAACACCAGAGAGAGATTTAGGAAGGCAGTATTATTGGACTTGGTTTCCCTGAGGTTGACCTGTTATTATTATGTAACTCTAATATGCCTTTCCCCAGGAGAAGGGTTGAGTTGGTTTTCATATAGACCGATGTGCTCAGCTACCTACTGTTTTGTTTTTTTCTAGTTCTGTCACTTAAAAGAAAACCCAGTCCCTCTGAGCCAGTGGAGACTAGTTAGTACAGGAGAGGAGGGAAGAGGAGGTTTGCCAGAGAGGTTTTCAGACAATGGGCTTTGTTGATCAAGGTTGAGAGCCCCATGCTCTGGCCTTGTAGGCACTTCCTCGGGGTGTGAGCTTGTTTTTCTGTGAGTTTTGTTTTGAACACCTCTCATCCTGCCTCCAGACACTCCCTTGATCTAGCAGCAGAGTGCACCAAGAGGAGGAATGTGAAAGTGTGTGTTTGTTGACTTTTGGTCTGGGTTTCTTGGCAGCCCTGACTATCTGAGATCGGCCGAGATGACTGAGGTGATGATGAGCACCCCATCCATGGAGGAGATTGGCCTCAACCCCCGAAAGGATGGCCTTTCCTATCAGGTGAGTTCAGTATTGGGTTCCTTCTAGCTCTGCAGAGCCTAGTAGCTTTTGCTGGGCCTGGTGGCAGACTTGATTCTGCATCCCAGTGCCACTAAGAGCTGTGTGACCTTGGGAAAGTCCCCTAATGCCAGTAAGCCTTAGTTTCTTTGTCTGTGAAATGGGGCAACAATATTCTTTATCTCATAGAATTGTGGTGAAGATTCACCATGATGATAGAATGTGTATAAGGCACACATAGAACCTGGGACACAGTAAGGATTCAGCAAACATGAGCCAATGCTATTAATTAGTCATCCTGGCGGCTGTGGACTCTCCCATTCAAGGCAGCTAAGGAGGAAGTAATTTTTGAAGTCAGTTCAGACAGAACTTCCCCTCCCAGCCTGGCCTTGGGCAGTGGGAACATTGCTTTGAGGGGCAGCTAATGGGGAAGGGTGGTGTGGTGGAGGAATAGCTGTGTCAAAGGCTGCTTTCTTCTGCAGGACGATGGTTGACCAACTGATTCCAACAGAGTTAATGTTCAAACTATTTAGAATTGAAGAGAGCTTTCCCCAGTCAGAGGCTATCTCAGGGGCCATTGCTGGGATCTAGCTTAGAAATTGTCCTGTGTGGTGGATTTAAAATACATAAAGGACCAAAAATGTGGCCTAAGTAAGAGCTTTGGATTCTCAGCACAACGCTCTTTCTGACCTGCCATGTTGCTCCTCCACTCCCGCTGACGGCGGCATTGGAACCCCTGTGGTTACCTGTGGGGCAGATTTCCGAGGAGAGCACCTAAGTTATTACATTAGGAGTCTATTTTTAAGGAAAGACCTTGGGGCTAGGGAAATTGTGTAGGGTAGCTGGCCTGGGGAAGAAATATGGGGGGGGGGGGCGGGGGGGATGGGCCCATTCAGCAAATACTAACTGAATGTCTGCTGTGGGCCATGCACTGTACAGATGATAGTGAGAGCAAAAAGGAGAGAGAGAGAAACATTGATTTGTTGTTCCACTTATTTATGTATCCATTGGTTATTTCTTGTGTGTGCCTTGACTGGAGATCGAACCCGAAACCTTGGTGTATGGGGATGACACTCTAATCAACTGAACTACCCCGCCAGTGCCTCATTCCCTCTTGACCACAGCCCTGAGGGGGGAGTTCTGGTTTTACGGATGAGGAAACAGGCTCAGACTGAGTAGGTGACTTGGGTCTGAAACTACAAAGCCTTGCTCTTCTGATGGATCATGTGTTTGTATCTCGAGTTGGTTCTTGGCCAGGTTCCAGGCTTGCTCTGGCTAACCATTCCTTAGCACCATCCCAAGGGCATTTATTTAGTAAAGGAAGAAACAAATAGAAAGCCAGGTGGGTGCAGTGGAGGGAGGGTGATCAAAGCCTGCCTTGGTGAAAGCTAAGGTTGGGTAAAGGAGATTGACAGGTGACAGCGGAGTCACCCACAGGCATGCTGGGGAGGTTCAAGAAGACCCCTTCGTTTTGTCAGTGTGGTCTACCCACTTTTTCTCCCTGGAAATAAATATTCAGGTGACCTGAGGGGTTGTCGCGGGGGGGGGGGAGAGGGGAATACCCTTTCCTGGGGTTTTATATCCTCTCCACCCAGAGTGGGTTTGAGCGAGACAATTGGCCCCACAGCCTGTGGGAGGGCAGAAGTTTCCTGGCTCACCAGCTGGGGTGTTTTCAAACACCAGTTTCCAAGCCACTGAATCAGACTGAATCTCTTTGTGGTTACAGGTGAGATTTTCTTTCAGTTCTGAGTTTTAGATTTCCATCACAGGACCTTTCCAAACGCAGCCGTCGGTATGTGTGGTGTGGGCTTTTTATATTCTACGTTTGAATTGCCCCAGGATGAAGGGCCAGGTCCTACAGGGCACTTTTCTCACGCCGCCACCGTGCTGGGTCTGAGGGAGAGGGCAGGTGACGATGGAGGACGGGGCTGCAACACAGGGTGAGGACGGCTGAGTTGGGGTCGCAACGGCAGAATGAAAATCAAATCACCTCTGGGCTCCTGAAATGTCTTGGCGCTGCCTGAAGAACAGGCCCTCAACTCTTCCCTATGGTGCTGGACTGAGGGCCGCCATCCAGTTCTCACAGCCCCAAAGGAAACTTGTCCCTGCTGCTGGGGTGGGGACACTGTCCAGTTCCAAAATATCTTTCCTGGAATTTCAAAGCACTCTTTGAAAGTTTCACAAAATTTCAGAAAGGTCTTCTGGTTGCCTGGTGAAGAGAAAGCTTGTCATCTTTAACCAAGCAACATTTAGTGGCCACTTGGTAAGTGTAAGGTGCTGTGCTGGGCACCTGCACAGAGCGGGCTCAGGGCTTACAGGGGGGAGCCAGCAAGTACATAACAACGGGAACACAGGCAGGCTGGGGGAACACAGGTGGAGCGATGCAGAAGCCATGGTCAATCCAGGTCTGGGTGGCAATGAGAAGGCTTGGATTGAGGTCAAACTGGGGCTGGCCTTGAAAGAAAATTAGGATTTTGAGAAGGCGCCTCCATCTCTGATCGAATTTTGTTGCATCCCCAGATACCCCCTGGCGTGCCCTGTGGAGGTCAGGTGCACCCCGTGGAGGTCAGGTGCGGGGCTCTGCAGAGTGCCGGCTTCACCATGGCTTTATGATGGGTATTCTCGGGGCTCGCTCAAAGCTAGTGCCTTCCCATTAAACACATTCCCACCAGCGCTCTGGGGATTGGCTGGGACTGCACTTGGCCAGCGCCGTCCACTGTGCATGCTCAGGCTGGGCTCCGAGCTGGGGGCAGAAGACCTCAGAGCTCTGTTCTTGGCATTCTGCCTGAGGGTAATAATAGTACTCGGCTTTTCACTGAGACCTGCTTTTCCAAGGAACTGAAAGTGGGAAGGAGACATCAATCCCGACTTGGCAGATGAAATAGAATCTCAGGCTTGTGATTTGACCTTGAAACAAGGTCATAAAGTAAATAGGCACATGGGGCTTTGTCAATCATTCCCCCACCTTCCAGGCCTACCGAACACGAAGCTTTCCTGATTTCTCTGCCCCAGGTCTGACCTCTTTCAACACCTGTGGCACATGGTGCTTTGAAATGATGCTGCACTGGGTTTTGAGGTTATGGGTCCCACCTTACCTTCTCCCTGCTCAGATCTTTGAGGACAAGGGGTTGACTTCTTACCCTCTTTGTGCCCATCAGCCATCACCCTTCTTACACCCCTCCCCAAATCAAGGTGCCCACCGGCTCAGGGCCTCCACAGAGCAGGCGCCGAGACGATGGTGGTTGTTTCAGCGACACCCAGTCTCCTAACTCTAAAGCTAGCCAGCCTCCCTTCTGCTTGAGGACCTGTAAAGGTCCTCCTTAGTCTCATGCCTGGTCACAGCTTTACAGAAATGCCTTTGTATCCCCTGAAAGATTCAGGCAAGCCCTATCTTTTGTGCTCAGGAAGTTAGTGCTATTTTGTGAGCATTGTATAAAAATTGACAGAGCCAGTGCCTTGGTTTGTCTTAACATTTATGTAGAGAGTCGATATGAGAAATTCATGTCTGTGTACTCTCTTGGCATGAATTACAACACCCACCAGTTGGGTGAGTAAATGGTTACTAGAAAGTCTGAGTACATTTTGGGATGGCTGTGGGTGGCAGCCAGCTCACTGGGCTGAGGGGGAGGGTCTTGTTGAGGACATTTATGTCCCTGATGGCTGCAAGTAGCCCCCCCCCCCCGCCTCCCCCTACACACACACACTGCATCTGTGGGTCTCCTGGGGTCCTGCCCTGGGATAGAATTTATGCCGCCTAAGGCCTTCTTCCTTTCCCTAATTCAAGGAGGCAGGTCAGTGCTGCTTTGCACGGCCCTGGCTCCAGGGGCTCTAAGAATGTGGTGTTTGGAATGCCTCTCTGATTGGGTCTCCTTCCATGTTGCCCACGATTGGCCTGGGTCCTGAATAGGGAGGGGTCCTGAGCATTTGCCCGGGGACACGGATGCTGCCACAACCCAAGGGCCCCAGCACAGCATGCTGAGCTTCTCCAGGTTTACTCCCTTGCTAAGTCCCTTCTAAAGCATCTGGACCAAGATCTGATGACTTTATCCTTCCCTAGGTTCTTTAAATTCCTCTCTGATTAGTACGCGTGTCCCTTACCGGAGGCCCTTTGTGTTCCTTCTGCTGGTCTTGGTCACGTACTCCTACCACCTGATGCCCATCCACCAGCCACACAGGCGGCCGGCTCTCCTTCTCAGGGAAGCCGGGAGGATGTGCTGTCAACCAGGAGTGAGGTCTTCACACACCACCGTGCCCCCGTGCCTGTGCCCTCCCTATGATCCACAGAGCTCAGAGCTTCCCTGCGTCGTCCCCTGCATTTCCCAAGACTAGAGGGAGGGATATCCTGGTGTTTTATATGGTAGGGAGGAGGGACAGTGGGGGTGACCTATTCTTGCCACAGCCCTGCCATTTGCTCCTGGCAGTCCGAGCGCCTCGGTTCTAGCTCTGCATAAGGGCGGGTCTAAAGCATGATGCTGGCTGAGCTCACCTCTCCCTGGACCGAATTCCCAGCCTCTTCTAGCTCCCTGGCCCAACAATAACTGGCTCCTTTCTCCCCGCTCCTCACTCTTTATCAGCAGCAGGGAACAGGCTCGGTTTAGTCACTGAAGTCAGGCAGTGGTTAGAAACGCTGTCTTCACTCACATCTACATGAGCCTGCCTTTCCCCGAGCCCTTCCCACCTGTTAAATGCACGTGTTAAAATACGTGATGGGTTGAGCTTCTTCTCTGAGTTAAGTTCTCAGAGAGGTTCCTGCTTCCTGTCCCTGCCTCCATCTCCCACAAGCCCCTGCTCATGAGGCTGTTCTGGGCATTACCTTTTCAACTACCTGCTTCCTTCTCCTCCTCACCCCATGTCTCGTGGGTGACCCCCAGCTGTGGTACCCTGCACGTTCTTCGGAGCAGCCCCTTGGAAGTCTCATGGTCACCAGGAAATCATCTTTCACAACATCAGACTTAAAAGGCCTCAGTCGTCCCTGGAGAGACATAAAGCTAAAATTCCAAAGCACTTGGCAGGAGACATCCAGCCATGGACACGACACGTTACTGGAATTGCAGCGAGTTTTCTGTCTCCTGTCCCGTCCCCCTCCACCCCAGTCCCTCCTTGGTACAAATCAAAATCCTGTGATGCAAGTCAGGCAGTGAGGGCCACAGGGTGCAGAAGCACAAGGAGTCCGGTGCTTTGGGCGGCGTTGTGTCTGCAGCCTGCTTCTTTTGGAGTCAGCACACACTGTTCAGATCCAGCCCCCTTTCTATGAGGGGCCCAGCACCTTCCTTCCTAGGCCCGAAGCCTGGACACAAACATAGTGTTCTCTGTTTGGAATGCCCCTGGGTGAGGGCCTGCAGAGGGCTAGAATTATTCCCATGGGGGACCCCCCCTCCCCTCTACCTCTCCTCCCACCCCCCTGCACACACACTGTGATCACAACAGTGAGTCTGTAGCCCGTCCAGGGAGAGAACAAGCTCTCTTCACTTTCCGAGCCAACGTGGTGCACACTAGAACCATACAGCCGGCCTCCTCTCAAAGGGCCTGTGTTAGGCCTGATGCCTCTCAAGTGCTGGCGTGTTCATCACGCCTGGAGCTGGGTCTGCGTCTTAGACTCTGCTTTGTTCCTGCGGTGCTCCCCGCAGTGTCCTCCAATAGCTGCTTACCGAGGGCTGAGTGGCTGGCTGGACCCCTCCTCCCTCCCTTTCCTGCACCGAGGACGATCCCTCTACCTTGGCCACCCCATGGCGTAGACTTTTGTAGGATCAGCATTTTCTCTATGTCGCCCCAGTCTCCCAAGTTGGGTAGAAAGGAGGACTGCACCATTAGGGAGAGGGATGAGTTTGGGTGGCGAATCTTATGACTAGAGCCAAGAGCTATTCCTGGGTGTCTAGTGAATGTCCTGAAATGATCTCTCAGGCCCGAGTCCTAAAATAATCCTCGGAGGGTATGAAGACAGGCCCTCATTCACACGGAGCTCAGAGCTGACGGGACTTCACTCCTTTCCAGTCTGCCAGCCCCGTGCCACTTCTGCTGCCTGTCACCTCGCCACCTGTCCTTCCCCTGACCCCAAGCCCACCTCAGGAGGAGGCTTTATCAGTAAATCAAAGCCTGTGGCTGTGGCTTCACTCCTCGGCGGGGGAGGGCCCCTTCTTGCACAGACCTGTCTTAGAAAAAAAAAAAATCAGCGAAAAGTTTCTCCAGCTGCTGTCCATCTAGCACAGTGGTTCTCAACCTTCCTAATGCCGCGCGCGACCCTTTAATACAGTTCCTCATGTTGTGGTGACCCCCAATTTCATTGTTACAAATTGAGCATCATTAAAGCATAGTGATTAATCTCAAAAACAATATATAAATATATATGTGTTTTCCGATGATCTTAGGCAACCCCTGTGAAAGGATCATTCGACCACCAAAGGGGTCGAGACCCACAGGTTGAGAACCGCTGATTCTAGCACTTTGACCAAGGGGGTATTTGGGAGCTCCCTTGGCCGCTCCCGCTGGAATTAATTCCGTTGCACTGTCAGAAGCTCCTTTTCAGTAAACTGTACAGAAGAGGCGCCCAAGCATTTAGCTGAAGTAGCAGCAACAACTTGCTTCTCAACCAGGAATTCTATTGGAGCCAATGGGTAGGAAGGGTCTGGGTTTCTCCGTCAAAGTAGAATTGGCCTGAGCAACGAGGGTGTTCACAAACCTCAGTCCAGAGGTGGTTGGTCTCTGTTACTAGAATACTTTGAATTTAATAGTTGTCCCCAGGCAGGATTAATAGTACGCCTTCTGTCTTTACTTTGGAGAGTGGAAATACTTGCTTTGCCCATCCTGGATTTGAGAGGCATCTTTGGCCTTCCCAAGGGTGTGTGTGTGTGTGTGTGTGTGTTTGTGTGTTATTATAAAGGTAATTTTCATTCCTTTTAGAAATTTAGGAAAAATTATAGAGAAGTATGACGAAAAGAACACCCATATTCTTATTTACTGAACCATTTTGGTATGTTTCCTTCCAGTATATTAATATGCATTTATATTTTTAAAAAACTGACATAATACTGTCTATGCTCTACTGAATCTTTTTGTTCACGTACTATAATACTGTGACTGTGTTCCTGTAATTTGGTTTTCTTTGTAAAATGGCATTTCATTTTGTTATGCACCACTTCTTATCGCTGAAAATTAGGTGGTGGCATGTTTTGTTCTTAAAAAGAGCGCTGCTCCAAGACTCATTTTACGTAAATCTCTGCTTAGGTCTGATTCGTTTCCTTGGAATAAATTCCTGGAAGTGGAGTTACTGATTCAAAGAGATTCAACATTATTAAACCTCTTGATTACCTTAAAAACAGAAAACAAATCAAAGAGTTTATCAAAATATAAGCTCCTGGCATTGAAAGCACTAGCAAACAGAATCTCACGGGTGTCAAATCTGTAGGGATGGAATAATGGAGGAGCTTTGTGGACTGAGTCAGAGAGGTGCTTGGTTATTTTAAACTGGTTAGGAGATGTTGTACATCTCCCTCTAGTTTGTTAATTGCTTATTTTGAGCAGAGATGATAGCAGTTGATGATGTTAGGCAATTAGCCAGCATTGCAAAATAGCTTAGCTGGTGATCATATTCTTGTCCCACAGTGGGTGTGTAGACAAAATTACACATGTACATTTGTACAGGCCCTACTTATCTCCTTTATTCTATTAATGACATCGAGTGCCATGTGACCTTAAGGAGGACCAGTGACGTTGCCTCAGCCTGGCGTCCCATGAAAGTTGGACAGATGGACGCTCCGTCCCCTGAGCCATCTTGGTATTTCTGGGGTTCCAGGTCTGGCTCATGAATGGTCATGGTTGAGAAATATTGCTTCCCTGAAGTCAAGCATGGACTGCGCTTTTAGAAGTAGATCTGTACACAGTAGAGCCTTGGGCCCAGGGCTCAGGGTCCTTCTGCCCAACCCTGCAGGCCCCAGGTGCTTCTCAGTGAGTAAGCAGCCTTGGCCATGGTCCAGGGTCCACATATTCCTGATGGTTCAAAAAGTTCATTGAGGTGTCACACAGACAAACTTTAAAAATGTCAGTGTAACTTTATGGTTGCTACCTATAATAAGTAATGCTAGCTTCCCATTTGTGTAGAGATAGTTTTATTTTTTAAACAATGAGTAAAGTAGAAATAGAATTGAGCCATATGTGTGCTGGGCGGGAAGGAATAAAGACTTCCTGAGGCTGACATCACTGTTGTTACCACGAAGGAATTTCTTTTCTTCAAGAGTTGAATGTGATCCTCTTGGTTGGAAGCATTCTTAAAGATTAGCTAGTCCTCAATGATGAATTCTGTATTCCTTTGGTCATTTGCCCCTTTGGATATAACAGTTGAAGGTCAGGATCCTTCCTAACTGTTTTCCTTGGCATCCTAATATTGGAGGTTTTCATGCCAGATTACTTTTTAATACACAGAATGTTCTATGTATATATTACTTCATGTTTTAACAAAGTGTTAAAACGGGAGGACAGCTGCCCCTGGGGTTCACAGAAACTTTCCAAGGGATATGACAGCAGAGAGCATTTTCGGGAAAATCATTTTCCACATCTTCAACTTCCTTCTGTTGCTTTTCTAAAATTGCATTTCCTGGAGACGGGCTTTGTCAGTTTTCTCTTCCTACCTTTCCTATCACAATTGCCCACCTCCCCCTTATAAGAGAAGGACCTGCCCCTCCCCCTGCCCAATATTTTAAGGTGCTTTCCTCCAGGATATAGAAACCCTGGCAGCATCAAATAAATGAATCATTCAAAATGTTACTGTCTAGGAAGCGCCATAAATCTTCCTATCTATCACATTAAGAAACCAATCTAAATAATGTATCATTGTGCTTAATAAGTATTTATGGTATGTTTACTGATCAGTTATATACTAACAGCTGCAATAAGCCAATTCAGAATTTTTTAAAATTAATAAGCCTTAGGGTCATGAGACATAAAACCTTAAGTCGTTTTTATATACACAAATACCTCTTTTTATTTCAGTGAAGTATGAAAAGCTAATGACTTAAAACTTTCAAATATAAAAATATATTAAGGAAAATCCTATAGGGAAGTAGACTGGAAATATAGTTTCAAGTGGAGAAAGGAATGAGATTTGACTTAAGAGCTTGTTTATGAATTTTTTTTTTAAAAAATAGGCGATTGTTGATATCAAATTGCTGTGGCATACTGAGTACATTGAAAAGAGTGGCATAAAAGTTTTATTTTAAAAATGTTAAGATTTATAATTTATCAGAAGTTGTAGGTGTCGGTTTAAAAACACATGAAAGGAGACACAGTTTTTCAAAATTCTTTTAGGAGGGACCCAAACAAAATTTCAGATGCATACACTGTTCTTAGAGTGAGAACTGTGGCACTATAGTCTCGCAGCGTGGGAGGGCACCTTCGAGACGGTGCCAGGCTCCTATCAGATAGAGGGATGCACACGGTAGCATGGCGTTGAGTCACGTAGGTGTTCTTTGGATGCTGCCAGTGCCCTGGCGCTCAGACGCTCTCAGCACAGTGGGGTTACGGACTACGAATCTGGGTAGCTGGTCTCTAATCGTGGCTTTGCCACTGTCTGTGTCAGCTCGGGCAACTCGCATCAGTCAGCTCTTTGGGCCTTGATTCCTGTCGTTAGGGGCGGGTGGATTGTGTCACTTTTGTGATTAGAACACTGTACAGGGAGGTGAAATCCGCCATCCTGATCCCAGATCAGCCCTGGAGTTAAAAAATCGGCTTTCTTCTTTATGCCAGCCTTTCTGATCATGAAGGCAGCTTTTAGGTTCCCTTTAAATCTTTTCCAGTTTTAAAATGTACTGACCTTCAACCTTGACCCAGTGGTTCTCAACCTTCTGGCCCTTTAAATACAGTTCCTCATGTTGTGACCCAACCATAAAATTATTTTCGTTGCTACTTCATCACTGTAATGTTGCTATTGTTATGAATCGTCATGTAAATATCTGATATGCAGGATGGTCTTAGGCGATCCCTGTGAAAGGGTCGTTCGACCGCCAAAGGGGTCGCGACCCACAGGTTGAGAACTGCTGACTTATACGATCCTCCTCTTGAGGGTTCTTTAGGCCAACTGTTCTCACACTCTGGTCTCAGTCCCTTTTACATTACGAAAAATGATTGAGGACCCCATGGATAATTGTTCATGTGGGTTATATATTCTGATTATGTCATATGTGGATTATGTCTTTTTAAATTGTATTTAATTCATTTAAAATAATAAAACCATTACATGTTAATATCAGTAAGTTTATCATAAAAACAAATCTATTTTCCAAAATAAGAAAAGTTTAGTGAAAAGAAAAGCATTGTTTTTCATTTTTGTAAATTTGTTTGGTGTCTGCCTTAATAGAAGATAGCTGGATTCTCATAACTGTTTCTGCCTCAATCCGTTATAGTAAATAAAGAAAATCTGGCTTATGCAAATATGTAGTTATAAAAAGAAGAAATATTGTAATAGCCTTTTAATATGTTTTTCTTTGATATTTCACCTAGACTCAACAAGTGATGGTTTCTTAAAGGTTAGTGGCCAAGTGGAATCTGAAACCTTCACAAATGAACATTAAAGACCTTCCAAATGTTGACACATTTCATTATATAATGTCAAAAAAAATCATATTTGTTAATGTCTCCACTGGCTTCATCAGAAGTTCTTCAAGTATTAGGAAACTGTCAGGCTTACAGTGGCTGATACATGTTTCCCAAAATTCTGATTTTTGTTTGAAAGCTCAATTTTTATCACTGGTAACAAAGACCATCAGTCATTTTCTTTGAAATGAGAGGCTCATTTTATTCATTTTTGAGAACATGTCTGCTAAATAATCAAGTCTGGATAACCATAGTTTGCCGGTCATTTTCTCAAGTAAAAATAGTGTTCCGTGGAAAAAGTGGCTAGTTCAGCTTGCAACTCAATCACATAAGTGCTTTTTTCCCCTCGAGACAACCATTGTGCTTTGCTATGCAGCAAAAGTGTTTTATGCTGACTTTCCATTTCATCACATAGAATATTTTAAAAAACAACATGTACTTAAGAGTTAATATTTAATAAAATTTCTGCTCCACTGCAAACATTAAGTTTTCTTTTTAATTGTGAGCAGGAGATGGCGAAAAATATAATCACTACAAGTATAGTTGATATCACTGCATTCATTAATTCTTGCTAGGGTGCCAGCAATTTCACCCACCATTGTTTTTCATACCACTAGTACAAGTGTCAACACAGGAGAAAAGGCAAGTAACATCTTAGTATTGTTAAGGAAAACATGTAACTCCATGGACACTCCCTCTCTGAAAGAACGATGGGAATTGAGCTTTGAGAACCACTGCTCTAAACTGAACAGAATATGTCTGACCAGAGGACAGGAGGACCTTCGCCTTCCTGTGAGTGTGGACGGCCTCCGTGAGATGAGTGGGCCACTGGGAATATAGCCCTGTTTACTTCAGGGTTTTTTTTTAGCATCAATACTGCAGTTATGACCAACTGAAATATCCAGGCCTCTTTTGCAGGACCTACGATCAAGCAAGGCTTCCTGCTTGGGAGGGGAAAAAAAACAGTTTTAACTTAAAGACACGGAAATCAGCTGATGACCTCAGTGTGGGACAAGGTGGATTGGAGGTGATGGATATCATCCAAGTGGAGATGTTTCACAGATCGTGGGAAGGTGATAGAGTAGCTGTGGACTGGGGAACCAGCAGCCTAAGATGGACAGGCGAAGCCAGGAGGCTGCCTGAGGCTGGAGAAATCCTAGAATGACTCCAAGTCCAGGAGGGCACAGGGAAGATGAGGCTGGACAGGTCAGGTGAATCTCAGCAGGGTCATGGGAATCGGGAGAGTGTACGGCCCAAAGCAGGCTGCCTGGCCAGGTCATGTGCTGCAGAGGTGGTGCTGACTGAGGCTGAGCGAAGGCCGTGGGCAGGGTGGTAACAAAGTCCTAGAGACTAGAACAGTGATGGCAAACCTTTTGAGCTCGGCGTGTCAGCATTTTGAAAAACCCTAACTTAACTCTGGTGCCGTGTCACATATAGAAATTGTTTGATATTTGCAACCATAGTAAAGCAAAGATTTATATTTTTGATATTTATTTATTTTTTTTATTTTTATTTTTTTAAAATATATTTTATTGC
>NW_005371933.1:2025260-2033774 GCF_000412655.1 Myotis brandtii | reverse complement strand
GCACACCCCCTACTGGGGATGTGCCCGCAACCCAGGTACATGCCCTTGACCGGAATAGAACCTGGGACCTTTCAGTCCGCAGGCCGACGCTCTATCCACTGAGCCAAACCGGTTTCGGCTGATATTTATTTTATATATTTAAATGCCATTTAACAAAGAAAAATCAACCAAAACAATGAGTTCGCGTGTTGCCTCTGACGCGCGTGTCATAGGTTCGCCATCACTGGACTAGAAAGAGTTGTTCCCATACAGGGGTGGGTTTGGTAGGGGTTAGGAAGGGAACCCCAGACAACAATGGGAAGGCTGTGGGACCAGGCCAGGTCTCAAGATTTTTGTCTCCAAAATGAAGAATGAAGGAATGGTTGGAAATGGCAGCCACGTCAATCTGGGCTTTCCGAGAGAAGGGGGTGGGGCTGTGGGGCATTTGGGTAGCACCAAAGGAGAAAGATAGAGAAAGGGATCTGTCATTCTGCAGAGGCCCAAAGTGACTGGGAGGCGTGTCTTCTTCCCAAAGGGCAATGGTGGTGTAGTTGATAGGATGTGGGTATTTTCAATCATCTAAGCCAGGTAACTGCAGGCTTTTCTCACTGCCCTGGAGAACTTGGAGAACATTCCAAAAGCCCCATCAGCTCCCTGGGCCCGGAGAGTTATCGGTAGCAATTAGTGCTAATTAACTGGGATGTGGAACTCTCCCCCTGCAGGATGGGTGTGTGTGTGAGATGTTTATGAAAGGTGGTGTTTTCCCAGAGGATTTCCTTTTCTTTTAAGTCAAGGCTAGAGGCTTCAGCATCTTTATTAGCCTGCAATCTCTGTTGGAGTCTCCTATAGGATTAGAAACACCAGAGCAGGGTCGGAGAGGGAGAGGTGGCTGTTCCATAGCCCCAGTCCAGGAGAGATCTGAACGAGGTGAGAGTCTCAAGGATGGAGAAGGAGGTGACTTGCAACTAAATGGAAACTGGAGAATGTTCTTCCCTCCCTGAATCCAGGCAGTAGCCACTCTGCCCCTTTGCTCTAATTTTTCGGTTCTTACCAGCCACATTTCACTTTGTAAAGTCAGTAAAATGTAAATAATAATGATGGTGATGATGATGATAAAATAGCAGGAGGCAAAGAACGTATTTCTTGCCTTCACTTATTGTTAGGGGGCAAAAAAGCAGGGTGTACTTTTCATTTTAATTAGTTGCTGCTGCTCATTCATTCAGCCCTTGGAGAGCAGGATATTGGTAGAGATCTGCCCATTGTTATAAACCAGCCCCTCCTAGGAAGGAATAAACACACAGAGCCAACACGTTGTTGTTCTCCAGGAGAAATAAGACTATGGGGATCCGAGGGGCAGGAGGGGCCTGACTTACCCATGCAGTAGGCTGAGGGAGAGGCGCAGAATGCAAAGACCTCCAGCTCTAGGACTTCCACCGAGAGACCAGGATCTGGACGAGGCAGTGGCTTCCATCCCAGCTGGCGAACCCAGGCCCTAGGAAAACAGGCGCTGGGAGGGAAGCAATGGGGTCAAACCATTTCTCCAAAGAACCTGGCCTAGAGTTTGTGAGCACAAGCCCAGGAGTGCTGCTGACTTGCTCCTGTCCTAAGCCACAGCTAGTGACTTCCCAGCCCCTCACTCTAAACCAGTGGTTCCCAAGGTGGGACCCTCCCCCCGGGGGGGCAATTTTATTTTTTAAGGGGGGGGGCAATTTGAGAATGAGTTCTTAACAGTGAATTTTTTGCATTTCTTATGGTTCTAGGGGCCTCATATACAGCATATAAAATATATATTGTGACATATTTATGCATTTCAGTTCTCTATTATATGTTTTGAAATTTATTTGCTATTTTTTCCATATCACTTTATATTATTATTTTTTAAACAATTTCTTAGTGATTTCTTCCTCAGTACTTCCACTGTCCTTTCGTTCTTTTATTTTTCTCTTTCATGGATGCCGTGTTCTTTGGAAGTTTGTTTAGACCGAGTTAATGGCCTCTTAGGCTTCCTCCATGTGAATAGGAGTTCACTTTTTGAATAATAAGAATTATATGTCACAAGGTGAGGGGGGATCAGGATTTTAGAAATGCTTAGGTGGGACATGGCCAAAAAAAGGTTGGGAACCACTGCTCTAAATGGTCCCTGGAGACCCCAATTTTACCTAATAAGAACCATCGTTAGGAATTTAAAGTTTACAGAACATGTTCACATATCCCTGTATTTCAGTCTTTCCAAAGCCCCATAAAATGGGAATTAGCATTAACCCCAATTTATAGAGGAAGGGCTGGGGGATGGGTCTCCACTTCTACGAGCCTGACGGGTACCATGATGGCGCTCAGCAGGCAGCCTCATGGAAATCTTGCAACAATACTGTAACATGGGCATTCCCTCCTCATTTTACGCAGGAGGCAGCTGAGGCTCAGAGAAGTTAAAATGATGAGACCATGGTCATGGAGACAATATGCTTTCGGGGCCAGGTCAAAGCCAGGTGTTTAGACTCCCGTGGGAGCGGCCATTTCCCACAGCAGGTTGGAGGGTGACGTTTTCCCTCGCTGGAACCAGAGCGGGGAGAGGCTTACACAGAAGCAGATCACTCTCAGTTCTTTGGGGAGCTACGTGATTATCCATCTCAGGCCCTCTGCCCTACCTCCCCTTTCCACCCACCCAGCAGAGAGGAGCTCCCGAGGTCTCAGCTTGCAGAGCTGGTAATTAGCCCTTTGTGTCCAGTTAGCCACCTTTCATCCCCTCTGCTTGCCGGTGTCCGCTTTCCCCGTTAGCATCCCTCAGCTCTTGGCCGAACCCTCCGCCCTCTTTGTGGCCAGCTCAGGCTGCTTGTCAGGGGTGATGGCTGAGGGACGCACACAAGCACACAGGGGAGGGCTGGTCCAACCAGAATTACTCACATTTTCCATCCCAGGTGCCAGACATCTCTCTCCTCTCCCTACCCCAGAGACAGCCAGGTTTAGATCACCTGGCGTCGAGGCAGACAGTTGATAGCTAGGCCCCCAAATTTCAGGCCTTTGGAGCCTTGGTATTGCCTTTCAGGTCCCCTCCATGGCTGAAACGGGAGCTGACTGACTGGCAACTTTTATACTTAAGCCAAAAGCCTGCCGGCTAACTCCTCATCGCCCAGGGCTCCCCCTCAACCCCAGATTTCTCTGCTGCGCGGCCGCCTGTGTTGGTCCATCAGCCAAACATCCTGAATTTCTCTGGACAGTCCTGCTTTCGTTGTCCTCCTATTTACACGCTTATGTCTGTGCCATCCAGGGCAGTTGCCACAGGTATAAACGTATTATATTTAAATATATCCTATACATGTATGTTAATAAAAATGAAAGAAAATGAACATTTTTAGCCTTGCTTCAAGCACTCAGTGGTCACACATGACTAGTGGCTACTGTTGGGCAGCGCAGGTAGAAAACATTTCCACGATCACAGAAAGTTCTGATCTACACAGCCAGAAATTCTAGTGTCCCGGCTTCCAGACCACATCTCACCGGCCGTGTCTTCCTCCTGGAAGGGCCTGAAGTCCCCTTGACCTTTCGAGTGAACCCATTTGAGTTCCCAAAACGTCAGGGCCTCTTGGCATCAGAGGTCACCTGGCAAAGGTTGCCCCTGAAGACGTGTCTCCCATAAAATTCACCAGGACCGCGTTTGCGTGCCTGCTGTTTCTACACAGCGGATACCTGGGGCCCGGGGTATTCTTGATGTGTTTGATCTTCAACACATCACTTCATTCATGAAAGAGGGAACTTGGTGTCTATTAGCTTAATCCAGACCATCAGCCCCAACGGACAGCCCAGTGTGACAGCTGGATTGTGGAATCCAGCACTGGCAGAGGGAGGAAAGGGCAGAGCTGAGAGAACCACAGCCTGCCCCCACCCCCTGCCCCCAGGCCTTCACCACCCTATTGTCTGTGTCCACGGGTTATGTATATATGCAAACAAGTTCTTTGGTTGATCTCTTCCTGCCTTTTGTTTGTTTGTTTTTTTTTCTTTTCCTTGTCCAGAGAGAAGGGGCGCTTTGGGGTAAGCGGTTTAACCAGAAGCAGTTTCTTTTTGGAACAGGGGCACTTCCTCATTCCCTGCCAGTTCCTGCAGGCCAACGGCATGCCGGGCTGGCCTGCCGCCTCAACCCTACCTGTCATGTGCTTGGCAGGGCTGGCTTGAGTCCTTTTTTCCACTGCCTTCCCCGCCCCGGCAAATAGCAGTTGCAACCTCTCGTTTTTCTGCTGCCCAGATGATTAAAAAGCATGACTTAGTGGAAAAATCTTGACCTCCTTAGGGTCAGCCTCTTCAGCAGCTGCCGGAGATAAGAGTGCGCTGGTGAGATCCCCCTCTCGCAAGGCTTTCTGTCTGTGTGCAAGGAAACGAGAAGCTGTTGGTTTCTGGGTGCCTTTTGTTTGTCTTTGGAGAGAGCTACAATCTCCAGAGTCATAAATTGGTATTATCTACTAATAAAATCTCTGATGGAAGGGTTAGATTATTATAGTGATTTTTTAAAAATGTAATTAACAGGCTTTGTAAAAAAAAAAAAGTTTTATGGGTTTTTGTGTATTTTTTTTTGATGGTGCCTGCTTTGAACAATTCAGGGAGCAAAGTTCTCTGGCAGCTAAGCAGTATCAGAAGTTCACTGCTCAGACTTCCCCCAAGGACGTCAGAGACTTAATTGTGCAGCTGCTGGTATGAAAGGCATTGTGTGGAGTTATGTTAATTGCTGCGTTAGTATGGCTGCCTCTTGTTTGCAGATTGAACACTTACCGGAGTCCTGTTGAAACGGCTCCAGAAAGGACATTCAAATTTGACTTTAGCATGTGTCCTCACAGCATTTTATTATATTTGGATTTGCCAAGCACTTGTACCCATCTAGTGAGATACGAAGGTCACTTTGCTTCTCAAAAGGAGAAACTGAGGAACGGGTGATTGAGAGGACTTGGCTGGGGTTATACAACTGATGTCAAGGACATAATGAGAATTGGGGGTCTTTGGCTGGATGCTGTGTTATCAAATGAACACATTACTTAAAGTCCCACCCCACCCCTGCCTATTTTAGCTAAAGGCCTGCTTCCAGCTTAAAACAAACGTCCATGTTCTCCACCCTTATAATCCTCCTCCTCTTACTTCTTGTCCCTGTCACTCTTGCTCAGATGGGTGATCACAGTTAGAATCTGGCTGCCATCATTTTCATCTGGGCGTCACAGGGCAGGCACAGCCCTAGGCTTGCGGTCAGAGGGTAGAGGTAGGGGGCCGAGTCTAGGCCAGGTGCCCATCTGTTGATATTTCACAGCTCTTTCTCGGGTCCTGAAGATTTAGAACAACTGCCCGGACTGGGAAGCTCAGCTGCCCAGAGGGTCATCATGGGGCCCCTGGCAGCCAAATGAGCCATTGAAACCCACAGTCTTGCCCACCCTCCCTGGCCAGTTTTCTGTCTGTAAAATTGACATGTTCACCCAGTGGCATCTATTCATTTTTTAGAAGGTACAGGCATTGAAAACATCTGGGTTTGAATCCTGGCTCTTCCACGTGGCCCTCAGAGCCTCAGGTCTCACTGCTGTTGGGGGTGGTGAGGCCGAAAGGAGGTGATGTCTGAAAGCTTTGTAGACTTGTGTCGTCACACACAGGGAGAGGCTCCTGCTGCACATGAAGAGAAGTGAGGAGCGGCCCAGAGAGGCCCTTGACCCTCTCCCGGCTCAGCACCGGCGGGTCTGTGTGCACAGCACAGTCCGAGGGCAGAATTGCAGGGCTGGCCGCACCAGGAGGAGAAAGCCAGCAGTGGGGTCAACCTGCCCCGAGCTTTCTTTCAGCCCCACTCCCCCAGCCCCTCCCTTGCCTTGTTTTCCTCCTGGCTGCCATTAAGGTACTTTTTATAAGGCTTGTTAAGTCTTTAATGATGCCTGGTTGTGCAGCTGGCTTAAGGCTTAATCCCCAGCAATAGGGCTTTATTGGATAAATGGTTAATAATCACTTGTCTGCAGGGATTGGGGAGGTTTCGGCGAGGCCCATGACTCCCCGCAGCCCTGCGTGACCTGTGACGTGGTTGGTGACTTGACTGGGACAGCATTGCTTGGGGTTGGGGTGCAGGAAGATGGGGCACCCTCATAGCACCACGGAAGGCCTGCGATTGTAGGAGAGCATTTCTGCCTCTGGGGAATGGAGGACGCCTGTCTGTTGCCATGGGCCGGTCTGGATCTGAGCCAGGCATCTCTTCAGGTGTGTGTTTCTACTCAGTCCTGGTTTTGCCTTCCTTTCTTTTGCTATTAACGAGCTGTGTGACCTCGAGCAAGTCTCCTGACCCCTCTGGGCCTCAGTTTCCTCATCTATCAAATAGAGGTTGGAAGAGATGGCCTTGAAGGTGCCGTGTGATTCTGAGAGCCACAGAGGCTCCTCTCTCCAGCTCTGGGATGCGTCACCGAGGACTGTGAATGGCAAGGGACCAGCAGCCCATCGGATTAAGTACTTAAACTGCTGGGCAAAGAATTGGGTCAGCTGTAGTCACAGGGCAGTGTATGCGAAGGGAATACACAGAGGCTTTGATTTTATAGTCTGGTTTGGGGTTTCTCCCACTTCTGGGCAGGACACACAGTAGGCATTTTTTAAAAGCCTCGTTGATGGGACTCTGGAGAGAGAAGTAAATTCTTTCAGGTGTAGAGTCATCAAGGAGCCAGGAATTGTTCACAGATGAAAAAGGAGCCTGGGGTTTTGTCCCCAGCCTGCCTGTGGCTGGGAGCCACGCCTCAACCCTTATTTGGCCTTGACTGTTCAGTTGAAAGGAGATCAGGACCCATCTATTGGAGGAGCGGGGGTGGTACTGGGGCACGGGCACAGGAGTCAAACAGACCTGGGTCTGAATCTCCTTCCACCACCCATTTCCAGGCTGCATGGCCTGGGCAGCCTCTTTCTCTAAGCCTGGGATTCTTTAAGGTAGTATCAGGAACACCTGTTTGTCAGTATGACTATGTTAGTTTAAAATTATATATGTAAAGCACCTGGGAGCTGGCTCATACAAGGTGTCAGTAATGGTCCTGAGAGGAATTTTTTTTAATTTAAAAATTGATGAGAGAGAGAGAGAGAGAGAAACATTGATCTGTTGTTCCACTTATTTATGCATTCATTGGTTGATTCTTATATGTTCCCTGACCGGGATCGAACCCATACCCTTGGTGTATCAGGGTGACACTCTGACCAACTGAGCTACCGAATGAGACCTGTCAGACTGCCAGAGTAAAATGCTTGCTGTAAACAGAGATGTGGCTTACTGAGGATGACATGGCTTTGAGTTATTTTATCAGAAATAAAATAAAACAAATAGTGCAAACAGAGTTACCCCACCTTTTAGACTCGGTGGTGCTGCCCTGAAAACTTGCAGCTTCAAGTTGAGGAATGCTTTCCCACATTGCCCAGAATTCGCTTCCCGGCTGCTGTACCCTGGCTTAGCACAGTCCATGGCATAAGGCAGGTGCTCAGCCCTGCCCGCGGGAGTGAGATGAAAGAAAGGAGTTGCACTTTTTAGATCTGTACGTGACCGGGCACTCGCTCTGCTTTTATTTCAGATCTTCCCTGACCCGTCAGACTTTGACCGCTGCTGCAAACTGAAGGACCGCCTGCCCTCCATAGTGGTGGAACCCACAGAGGGGGAGGTGGAGAGCGGGGAGCTGCGGTGGCCCCCCGAGGAGTTCTTGGTCCAGGAGGATGAGCAGGACAACTGTGAAGAGACAGTGACAGAGAACAAGGAGCAGTAGATTCCCACCGACTCCCCGCGGGTCACACCAGACAGCATCTGTACCTGAACTGTGTTCTTTCCCATTGTGATGGATGAAGAGAGTGGGCCACAATCGTTCTGAAACGTCAGACCAGGCTTCCGTTTTGCTCCTGCGAATCACTGAGTTGGTTTTCTTTCCCTTTCTTTTCTTTTCTTTTTTTTTTTGAACTGTGTCGCGCCCTGGAGCCCTCTGGGGCACTTTGCAAGGCCTTCTGAGAAAGGAAGCTGCTTGCGGGGTTGGGGGTGTGGGGAAGCTTTGGTTTTTGAGATCAGTATCTGAACTCAGCACCTAGAGGCAGCGGTGGGATTCCAGGGGGGCTCTGCGGGTGGGGGGGATGGGGCGTGCACAGCGAGCAAGGAACATTTGGGCTAAGAAAACAAACACGGGACAAAAGAGCAAATGCACGGTTTAAGGAAAACATTGAGCAGAGAGGTGCAGCCAGGAAGTACTTACTTCTCAGTGAGCCATCTCTCTGCTGCTGGGGCATCAGACAACCAAGTCTTCATCTCTCTCCAGCTTCGCCCACCGCCAGCCTTTGCTTTCGTTTCAGGTGTGTTGCCTGTTACAGGGGAGGCGGGTAAAGGAGAGCAGTGCACCCTGGCTGCCTGCAAAGCCAGTCGGAGGTGATGCTCAGAAAGGGAAAGGCCCCCCATTCCTTCTCCACGGCCCCTCTGCTCCTGGCTGTGGCGGGTTGACATCCCTGCGGTCAGCTGGAGTGGTTGTTTTTAAGAGGCAGTGCTTTTGAGCTTCTCTTCCCTTATTTATCCTTTTTTCCCCG
>NW_005371933.1:1986434-2025062 GCF_000412655.1 Myotis brandtii | reverse complement strand
CTTGCCCCCCATCCTCCCCCCTGCCCTTTTGGGAGTAGTGAGAGTTCTTCCTGCTCTTGTCGGGGGACTGATGCGGACACTTGGACATGAAGGTCCCCTCCACACTTGCTCGCAGTCTGAGCAGAGGCCCAGAGCGAGTGGGTGGGCTCTCCCAGGCTGGCCCCTCTCTCTCCTAACCATGCCCTCCCAGCCCCTGGCCACAGAGTTGGGATCAAGCAGCCTGGGGATCGAGTTTGACACTAAAGGGTGTCATGAGATCCCTGGCTTCTCCCCTGGCGTTCCTGGTGGGAGGACGGCGTGGCGAGGGAGCATGGAACGATGGTCCTCCTCACTCCCCACCTCCCGCCTGTCCCCTGCAAGGGCACAGTTACCCAAGAAGGTTAGCCTTGGACTTAGAGCTTCTTATAGTTCAGAACCACCAGGAGCTGCACAATGCAGGACGCTCTTCATCTCTATCTCAGAGCAGACGGTGCTGCCAAGAGGTGGGCTCAAGAGCAGCCCTGGGGCTGAACTCTGCCCAGCGAGGCACCCATGTGAGCCCTTGGGTGTCCAGTCAGTCCAGGGTGACCGGGTTTGGACTTGCATAAAGGTTGTATTTAATACCTCAAGGTTAGTGTGGCTCTGGGGAAGGTTGGGCAGGAGGACCAGGGTGTGCTGTTGATACATCAACAGGGTTTGGTTCTGGGCAGCCGACACTCTCCCATCCCGCCCCCTGCTCCCTTCCTCTGTGTTGACTGCTTGTGTTACTCACACCGATCGATGGCAATAACTTCTTCCAGCTCCTCGAGGAAGTGGGAGAGCCTGCAGCCTGCACTGGGGGTGTTTCTCTCTTGCTCTCCCTTTCCTTTGGTTTTGGCTGCAGAGACCCTTCCCTCCCACTCTCATTCCCTCACAGCAGCATTTCTCATCCTGTGCCTCCCTTGTGGATGGGGTCTTGCCTTTTAAAATCCTGTGTTTCCGTGTCCCCCTCCAATGTGCTCCCCTGTATCATCTGTCCGTGTGATGGGAACGTGCTTGTAAACTGCATAACAGATCTACTTTGTGTATATGTGTGTTTATGGGGGTGGTTTATTATTTTTGCTGGTCGCTAGACCCCTTTGTACGACCATGTGGAGTCTGAGCAGGCCAGAGGCTGACAGCTAAAGTCAGGACCCTCAGCGGTGTGCCTGTTGGGGGGGACCCAGTCGCTCTAGGACAAGTGGCTGAGCTCCTGTCTGGCCTCCTCTTTTTTTTTTTTTTAAGTATCTTGTGTGTATTTCTAACTGATCGTACTAAAAACAAACAAACTAGTATTTCAGTAAACATGCCTGTTGTAAGATGAACCTCCTGTAACTTCTATCTGTTCTTTTTTGAGGCTCAGGGAGAAACTAGCTTTTTTTTTTTTTCCAAACTACTTTTTGTCACTGTGACAGTTGTAAATAAAGTTTGAAAATGCTTTCCACTCTGGTCTGGTTTCCTTCTTTTATTCCTGCTCCATTGCAGCAGAGAGAGTGCGAGAGAAACCAAGGTGCAACTCTCAGAGGAGGCTGGGTAGGGGGGAGCCCCATGTGAGGTTCCTTATATCTCACCTGCTGGACCTTCCAGGGTAAGCCCATCCATGTTTTTATTTTACAACTTGGCTGAATGCAGGCAGCCTGTTTTTTTATGCCTGTGTTTCTCAACTCTGGATGCACATCAGAATCACCAAGGAATATTTTTAAAAAATATAAAAATACCTGTGTCCTACACCCCGAGAGGTGGCTTTCAATAGGCTGGCATGAGGCTGAAGCATTAGTATATTTTAGAATCACCTGGGGAGATTTTAATACACAATATCAAACCACCATTCTAATGGAAGAGAAATACCCAAGATTATTATAAGTTTGTTCACAAAAACTAGGGGTGAATGGAAGGGTATGTATGTAGCTAAAGAAAGAGCCAGCACTCATTAAGACCATTTATTGAGTGCCTACCACTTATTGGGCATGTTGAGAGGTTTGGGCTAAACAAAGTAGCAATGGTCCCAGCCCCCGTGGCATTGCTTTAGTGCACATTTCAATGACAAGTATGGTAAGTACAAGGCAGGAAAGATAGGGTGCTCTGAGAGATCAGTTGGATCTAAGATCAATATATTAAAATTGACTGTATCTATCTATCTATATATATAAAAAGCCTGTGGCCCTAACACGGTAACGACCAAACAACCAGTCACCAGGAGGTGCATTGATGGGTCTCGCCCAGGTCTGGGCAGCAGGTCTGGGGTCCCGCTTCATGCAGCGGGTCTGGGGTCTGGGGTCCCGCCTCACTCGCCTCACTCGGTGGGTCTGGGGTCTTGTGTAATTTCGGCTCATGCAGCGCGGCCCACAGGCTGCAATTGCAACAAGGCTGGCAGCTGGCAGGTGGGCGGGCACAGCAAGGTGTGCGTGGGTGGGCGGGGCTGTGCGATTTTGCACACTGGGCTTCTAGTTTCTATATAATAGCAATAAACAATTGGAAGTT
This sequence comes from Myotis brandtii, assembly GCF_000412655.1. NCBI lineage: Eukaryota > Metazoa > Chordata > Mammalia > Chiroptera > Vespertilionidae > Myotis > Myotis brandtii. The sequence goes on along the minus strand of NW_005371933.1, from coordinate 2,022,584 downwards.
GAAATTTAAAATACCACTTACATTAGCCTCAAGAAATATAAACTATTTAGTGATAGATCTCCAAAAGATGCGCAAAATCTCTTCAATGAAAATTACAAAACACTGCTGGGATCAATGAAATAAGACCTACATAAACAGAGAGGTATACTATGTTCATTGATCTGAGAACATAATGCTAAGATGTCATTTTCTCCAAGTTGACCTATGGATTCAACACACTCAAAATCCCAGCAAGCTTTTGAAATTGACAATCTCTGAAATCCATATGGAAATGCAAAGAACCTAGAATAGTTAAAACAATTTTGAAAAAGAACACAATTTGAAAAAGAACAAAGAATTCCATTTCAAACCTTACTACAAAGCTACAGTGGTCAAAACAATGAGTAGCATCTAGACCAGTGATGGCGAACCTTTTGAGCTCAGCGTGTCAGCATTTTGAAAAACCCTAACTTAACTCTGGTACCATGTCACATATAGAAATCTTTTGATATTTGCAACCATAGTAAAACAAAGACTTATATTTTTGATATTTATTTTATATATTTAAATTCCATTTAACAAAGAAAAATCAACCAAAAAAATGAGTTCGCGTGTCACCTCTGACACACGTGTCATAGGTTCGCCATCACTGATCTAGACAGACAAATAGATTCATGGAACAGAATAGAGAATCCAAAAATAAATGCACACATAAACGGTCAATTGATTTTGACAAAGGTGCCAAGGCAACTCAGTGGAGAAAGGTTAGTCTTTACAACAAATGGTGCTGGGACAATTGGATATTCACCTGCAATAGTCCCAGGGGATGGGAACGTGTGTCTTCACTTCTGCTCCCATTGTTTTCATGTAATTTTCTAAATAGAAAAATTATGCATTGAGAAATAAATTCTTTTTTCATAGTTGGCCAATTGCTTCAATATTGTCCCTATTCCACCCCAGACTGCTTCCTCTCTCCCTAAAGGGGGAGCATTAGGTGGCAACTGGTGACCTTTGTTGTGTTATTCAGGCTGACTTACATTCGAGTTCTGCTCTGCCCCTCCATGTGTCATTGGGAGCCAGTTTCTTAACGTCCAGGATCCTCAGTGACCTTTATGAAACAGAGCTAAGATTAGTACCTCCTGTACAAGGGTGTGAAGGTGAGCACTCAGTAGGTGCTCCACACGTCAGGATTTTTTCTCTCTTTCCCTTGAAGATCTGGTGTCTACAAAACTAGCTCCTGCCTTCTCTTCCAACTTCTTGCTCCGGGACATTTGTGCACAACAGAGTCAAGGGAAACTTCAAGATGAAGACATCTCCCTACTTGCAAACCCAACTCCCTTAGTCTTTACTGGGGGATGGAGGAGGTGGGTATGGGAGGGGAGGGGGAAGCAGGAAAAAGAAGGGAACTTTAATGCCTTCTGCCCACCAAATTAGTTGGGAGGGAAGTGGAGACATGACCCACTAAATGGGCTTGATGCCTGGCTCCTTTGTGATCCTTGAAGTGATTGTTGAGCTTTGTGTATATTGTATACTAGAAGCCCATTGCACAAAGATTTGCGCAATAGGCCTTCCTTCCCCTGGCTGCTGGCACTGGTTTTCCTCTGGCACCCAGGACCCAGGCCTTTGGTCCAGCCGCAGCAGAGAAGCCAAGCCTCTTCAGTCTTCAGTCTTCAGTCTTCACTCTGGCCAGAGCCTTCAGTCTTCCTTTTGTGCCTGCGTATGCAAATTAACTGCCATCTTTGTTGGGTTAATTTGCATAGTCGCTCTGATTGGCTGGTGGGCGTAGCGGAGTGACACCAATTTGCATGTTTCTCTTTTATTAGTGTAGATTGGGGAGAGCTTTCAGGCAGGGATGACACCCAGTACAAAGGCTCCACGGTATAAATTGACCTTTTTGAGGAATATCTGTGAAGCTGGCATGGCTGGAGTACAGAGAAAGAGGAGTAGCTGAGGTCAGATACCACGGAGAATCACTATTGCCCACTGTGAGAAGCCCCCCCAAGAAGGAAGCAGGCTCACCAGGCATCTCAGCCCCTAAAAGTCTACTGGTCAGTCTATCCAAAGTTACCTGACTCATGACATATGGCAGTCAGTATTGATGGACCTGAGGCACTATCACATCCTGAAGGGACTTCTGGATCATCAAGGAAGAATTAAATGAGGTAGAATTAAGTTAGTTCATCTGTCCTCCAATTACTGAAGGGAACTTGTGGCTAAGACAGTGGTCGGCAAACTGCGGCCCCTTGAGTGTGGCTCTTCCACAAAATACCATGTGTGGGCGCGCATGTACAATGCGATTGAAACTTCGTGGCCACACTCAGGGGCCAAAGCCGCATGTGGCTCGCGAGCCGCAGTTTGCCGACCACTGGACTAAGAGAACTTGTGGTTCTGAGATCATACTCCCAGATCTGTAGCTCAGTCCTTCCTACCTCTTACTAGCTATGTCAAGTTACTTGGGAAAGTTACTTTTGTTTTCTGTGCCTCACTTTCTTCATCTGTAAAATGGGTACATAGAGTTGTGGTGAAGTTTAAATGCATTATTACAGGTAACGTGCTTGGAATTGTACAAGGCACATAATAAGTACTCAAGGAACATTAGCTAGAATAATGGTGGGCAGAATAATGCCCCCCCTCCCAAAGATGTACATGTCCTAATCTCAGGAACCTGGATGTTACGTTACATGGCAAGTGGGAATTAAGGTTGCTGAATCAGCTGGCCTTGATTTGGGGAGAGCTTGGATTATCCAGGTGAACCCAATCTATTCACAATTGTCTTTACAATGAAAGGGGGAGGGAAAAGTGAAATGTGAAGATTTAACGCCGCTGGCTTTGAAGATGGAGGAAGGGGCTACTAGCCAAGAAATTTAGGTATGTCTGTTACATGGCAAGTGGGAATTAAGGTTGCTGAATCAGCTGGCCTTGATTTGGGGAGAGCTTGGATTATCCAGGTGAACCCAATCTATTCACAATTGTCTTTACAATGAAAGGGGGAGGGAAAAGTGAAATGTGAAGATTTAACGCCGCTGGCTTTGAAGATGGAGGAAGGGGCTACTAGCCAAGAAATTTAGGTACGAGAAGCTGGAAGAAGTAAGGGAATGATTCTCCCTAAAGTTCCCAGAAACACCTTGATTTCAGCCAAGTGACACCCATTTCGGACTTCGGACTTCGAGAACAGTAAGATCATAAATTCATTTGAAGTCATTAATTTTATGGTAATTTGTTACAGACACAATTGGAAATGAATACGGCCATTGTTATCATAACTACGATGATGATGATGATGATGATAATCACAGAGACAACGGCCATTGTTATCATAACTACGATGATGATGATGATAATCACAGAGATGTTTCCTGTGTGGCCTCACAAAGCTGGTGGCAATGAACAGGAGGGGGTCCCATGCAGGCCCGGGCCACTTTCCAGCAGTTGGGGCCCACACCTTCCTAAGGCTCAGTGTCTTCTCTGGGCGTCACCAGGCAGAGGTATCTGTCAGATGGAGGGGGCACCACCTCACTGGGACTGTATAAATTTGAGGCTGTAAAGCCCTTATTCTAGAATTTTGAAAATTAGTCATGTGTGATATGTTTATCAGTAATAGTCTATGAATCAGAAGATTCCTCAGAATACTCCCTTCTCTCCATTTACCTTGATAGAAGGTCCTACTTTGAAATGTGATTCATTTGGAATACTTCCTTTGCCATCCACCCCCCCCCAAAAAAAAAAATTCACTATTTTCAAAATTAGTTACCATTTACAGAGCATTGGCCTATAGGTTTACCTTCATTTCTTCTAATTCTCACAACAGTTTTGCAAAGTATGGGTATAATTTTTTTTTCTTTTTTGCAAAAACTACACTTAGCAATGATGGAAATCATACAAGATGGTGAAATTTGGGAACTTCATCTTTCAAGTTCCGTTACTGTAGCAATCAATTATTTGCATTTTTGTTTCTTGCCAGTCATTGTCCCTCTTACTTACCAGAATGTGCTCAATGAATATATTTTTTTCTATGAAGTAGGCATTTTACATGTTATTTTATAGATGAGGAAGCTGAGGTCAGAGGGCTTCAAAACACACCAACTTTGGAACCAGAAAGAGCCAGGTTAGAATCAGTGGTGTGCTGGTAAATGTGTAAAAGCTGGCTTCCCCATGGGGGGACCATAGCCCTGATTTGTAGCATTTGCCAATCTCTATGGTGTAGATGCCCTCGTCGTGGCTGATTTCATGGGCAAGCTGCTCAGCCTGCTGCACGTTAACTTCCTTTTCTGTAAAATGGATGTTACTCCAAAAACCGGGTCAGCGTCTAGTTGAGAGGCCTGTCTGAATGCTAGCACCCTTCCTTCGTTCAGAAAAGAGAAAGCCTCCAGAAAGAAATGTCTGGCACAGTATTTTTCAAACGGAATCACGAATCCTTATTGGGTTGTAGAATCGATTTATTTGTGGGTTGCAGCTATAATTTCTTTCAAAGAGAAAAAGGAATTGGAAACAAAAAAAAAAAACAAACTAGAATAGAACAGAAAACAACCCAGCGATAATTTCTTTCAAAGAGAAAAAGGAATTGGAAACAAACAAAAAAAACTAGAATAGAACAGAAAACAACCCAGCAGGCGTGCGAAGAGTACATGTTACTCCCTGAAATCTTTGTTTTACTCCTACGTATGTACAGGGTGGTACTAGATCATGGGAAAGGTATTCTTCTTGCTGTAGGTTGAAGTCAGAACAGTTTGAATTCACTGAGTTAGTGAACCTAACTTTCTAGAAAGCAGTGCTTTTACCTTATAGAGTGATGAGGTGAGAGAGAGACTAGTATTTCCTTCTCTGCAGAGAAAATGGGGCTCCAGGGGCAGACCCTGGGTGGCCTGTGTATAATGTGTGTTTGGGGGGGAGGGGGTTAGGCCCCAACAGCCTTGGCCTCCGCCAGGGTAGGCTCCAGGCAGCCCTCAGATTGCCCCACCAGCACCAGAGGAGGGAGGTAACCGTGCATGGGGGAGGAGGAGGAAGCTGCACAGGAAATCCTGGCTGCAAGCTCGCTGCTGCTGGAACCCACCACAGCAGCTACCAGACAACCAACAATAGTGCCGTTAGGTAAAAATAACCCATGGGGTCTATGGCTCTGCCATGTAGGGGCAGGGGCATGCTGTCTAGAGCTGAAATGTCACCAGGCTACGGCTGGGGGCCTGCTGCTTGGTGCCGGGCTATGCCTTGATTTCCTGATTGCTAATTCAAAGGGCAGTTTTCCAGGTGCAGGTCATTGGGGCTGGTGCCAGGGATGGGCCCCTTGGCCCAGGGTCCGAGCCTGCTCCCCTGCTCTCTTGCACAGGGAGATGTGCAAATGCACTCATGCTACGACCTTACGTTCTGAATGCACCACCTCTCCCAGGCGGACTTTCATCTTAAAAGAGGGTCCCAGGAGGACCTCCCCAAAGCTTCTCTCACACAGGGGGATGTTGGGCCCCGTGAGGATGGAGGCCTCTCTGGGAGTCCTCCAAGCCTCTCCTTGGCTATGGCAGGGTCTGACCTTGGGCTGAACCCAAAGCCCCTGTGTAGGCTGAAGAGAAAGGCTCCTGGGCCCCTCAGTGCTCAAGCTCCGCCAGCTGTCCCTCCTCCAGCACTGAGGACTGGAGGGAGGCGGGGAGGGTCACACCAAATGTTACTTTACCACAACAAAGCCTAGTGAGGGTGTGCAGCCAGCTCTGGGACACAGAGGGGGCTCCCCTGTTTGTTCTGGCCTCAAAGGGTGCCTACTGGCTAGTAATCTAGTGAGAGCCTGCTTCTCGGCTTCCCCTGCCCATCCCAGAGGCGCCCACATCCCTCAGAGACTCTCAGAATTCACCGGAACACTGTGCCCTCCGTTTGCAACAGAAATACGCACATCTGATCTTTCATTCACCTACGTGGCATTTTTCCAACTGGGCACGTGGGTAGGATTCAGGAGTGTGTGTGAATGTGGATGGGTTAAAAATTACATCTATATTTTCATTAACCATCCAGTAATTTAGCATTCCCTGCTGTTAGGAAGGTAGGCAACCAGCCACAGTAGTGTCAGCACACCTTTGATTGTCATCAGTAACAATCACGTGGATTTTCCTTCTCCCAGGACACTGTGGCAGGTATCATGAATTACCATCTGTAGTATGGCCACCTCAACATCACACCTCCTGCCAGATCGGGTTAGGTAAAGCACCGATAAAGGAGGACACATGATTTTATCACAAATGTGTTTTTAAGAAATCTTTTGATAGCTGTATTGCAGCATAATTGATTTTCTTTGCAACTCTCTGCATTTTATTTTATTCATTTAAAGCATGAGTCTAAGAGGATTAAAACTCCCTCAAGTTGCCAAAAGGATCCAGGACACAGAAAGATTAAGAACCCCCTGAGGCACTGGTGCTGGGGCCTGAGCTGAGCTGGAGAGAGGTGTGCAAAAGTGAGGAAACCTCACCCAAACCTCACCCAGAGGCTCAAAACCAAGAGAAAAACCCATGAGCAAACCAACAACTGCAAACTCGCCTGGGTGCTGGGCAGGCGGAGTTACACAGACAGAGGTACACTTGGGGAATACCTGGGAAGGCCACTACCTCATTTCAGACTCTCGGGGGATTGGCAGCCACCTCTGACCAAAGAGGAGAGAGCTCATCGACCTACCCCATCCTGGGCCCCTCCTGAACATCTCAGGGCCCTGGGAGGTGGCTTCTTTCTGGGCCTCAGCCCTTGGCCTGGGAGCAGTCCCCTCTGCCTCTGTCTGAGACGTTTCTCAGAACCTTCGGTGCTTAAAACCAGGAGTCCTGGGCAATCAGTATGGCGGTTGGTCACCCTGTTTGGACACCCCCACCCCCTTTTGACCTAGGACTAATTCAACTGCCTGGAATTTGGGTCAACTTGTTCCCATAAGCACCTTTTCTGTCCATTTGTCCATCTCTGTGTGTACCTCTCTGGCTCTCGCTCTCTTCCCTTCTGCCCTATTTCCCAAGTTGGTCAAAGTCCCCAGCTTCTGGCTGTCAAGTGCTTTGACTTCCAAGGGCCTGTGAAGCACCACTTGCTCTTTGTTTTTAATTGAGGCATAATTTACATAAAGTGCTCAATTCCCATGTGAATAGCTCAGTGAAGGCTTACACACCCATAAAACCACCACCAAGGTCTAGATATAGAATGCTGTCACACCCCAGAAGGCTCCCAAGTGTGGCTTCACTGTCAATCACTCCTCCAGAGAGTGACCACTTCTGGGACCCCACCACCTTCATGGAAATGGAATCACGCCCTCTGTACGCAGGTACTGCCAGTAGGGGTGCCAGTGTTGGCAGCCTGGCTGGGAGGAGCCCATCTCAGCAGGATCGTAAACAGGACTGGACAGAGAATGTAGGGAAACATTAGACCTGGAGGGAATAAATAGCCTCATTTTCAAGTGAGGACTTCAGGACTCTTCAGAGAGGGACTGGGCTCAGGAAAACAGCCCATTTAGGGAGGCAGAATTGAGATTCGAATCCAGAATCCCAGGGCAACAACCTTCCTTTAAACCTTGCTGCCTCCTTAAACCTTGCAAAAGCCAGGGCTGAGTCCTGCCTGCTGGAGGTTTTTGCCTGGGAGAGGCCGAGTGGGCAGCCTCTGTTTGCCCTGCTTCTCCTCCGCCAGGTGCCCCTGGCGCCTGAAACTGCAGGGCTGCAGAGCTGTGGTGCTCAACGCTCGCTGCACATCAGGATCACGGGGGAGCTTTAAATCATGCTCAGTGCTCAGGCCTCACCCAGACCCGTGAAATCAACGTCTCTGAGAGGAAGACCCAGGCGCCAGTATTTCTTAAAACGCCACAGGCGGTTCCAATGTTCTCAGCCACGTTTGTAAAGCAGAAGCACCTCTCAGACCTGACATGTGGGCCTATGGGGGCTCTTGTTGCAAATGCAGGTGCGGGTAGGGCCTGACATTCTGCATTTCTAACAAGCTGATGCTGAGGCCAGCCCTGCTGGTGAGGTCCAGGAAGCACGCCTAGAGGAGCAAAGATATTCTGCCCCATTCTTCCTGCCTCCCAATTCTTCTTCACATAAATATATTTTGCATTGATTCATTTTCGGTTTGTTTCCTGAACATAAGGCTCACCCAGCCACCCAAATAATTACAGACAGTCCTCGGGTTACATCAGACTCGACGTACGTTGTTTCGTGGTTTCGTCGCCATCTCCCATTTATTTATTAAAAAAAAGTTCCGTCATTTCAATGTATGTTCACATGTGCTTTATGTTTTTTATTATTTATTTACCACAAGTAAAGGTCAGGAATTGTTATCTTTCTTTTAATTTTTTTTTACTGTTTCACTTCATTACTGCTGTGTCTGTGCTCCATGTGAGTGACGTATGTAGGTGCTTATGTAGGTGGGTTCCGACTTACGGCGAAAATCGCGTTACATTGCGCAGTAGGAACGGATCTCCGATGTAACCTGAGGACCTTCTGTATATATTTACCCACCTTTCCTAGGGTCAGGGTACCATGATTTACCATGTGATCACTATGGGCCAGATATTACCGTCAATAGCTCCGAGGGTAGGGAAATAAAGAGGTTTTAAAAATATGACAATGTTGGGGGTGAGGGACAGAAAGAGATTAACCAAAGAGCTTATATGCATCCATGCACAGCCCATGGGCACAGACAATAGGGTGGGAAAGGCCTGGGATGGGGACGGGGGCTGGGTGGTGAGAAAGAAGAGAGGGAAACAGGGGATATCTATAATATTGTCAACAATTTAAAAATATATATGACAACATCGAGTAGAGACATAGAGAGCAGAAATAGAATATTTAATCACACCTGCTGGGGCTTCCAACAGAGACTAGAAAGAAAAGAAAGATGTACGATATTTAACAAGAAAATGGATGAGAATTTGTCATAAATGATTAAAAGCAACATTCCAAATATTTGAGAGGGCCGTTAAATCTCCCCCAAAAGATAAACACACATCTAGACACAACAGATTAAAATATAGAAAACCTAAGATAAGAAGGGCGGCCTTAAAAGCAGCCAGAAAGAAAAAGACCTTTGACTTCAGTGGAATGAACAGTAACGCGATTTCTGAAGCCCTCCCCCCTCACAAAAGGAAAACACTTTGAGATGTGACAGTCCCATTTTCATGATGAGAAACAGTAGCTCAGAGGCCCACAGTGCTGTCGACAGCTTTAACTCCCAGGTACAAAGGCTCTCTTAGCTAAATCACCTGCCCCTCTCTATCTACCCCTTATAAAATTTGTGAGTACTGTATTAAACTTTTGGATCTAATTAAAAATTGACCTTGGAGGTCCAAATCTCACCTAGTCTTTAGTACAAACTTCTCTAGAAAAGGGTCCTGCTATCTTTCTAATCTCTGCCTTCAATCACGTGTTCACTTCTGCGTCCCCTGAGTCCTTGCCTGGCCCAGTCAGACTTTCACCAAAACTTCTTCCCAACCCCCCTTCCTTCCTCACCCTGCCACTGCCCACCCCAGCCCAGCCCACTGCCCCAGCCCAGGACTATGGCAGGGCTTCTCACCTAGAGGGTTAGAGAGAGCTGTCCAGCTAGAATGCCCTTAAACAGCCCCCCCTCTACCCCTTCCCACCCCCCGCCTCCCAGAACACCACAGTCCCAGCTTGCCTCTCCATCCTTTACCCAGTGCCACCAGGTAGGTTGGAGTATGGGATCCCCCAATAGTCCTGCCACCAAAGAGAATTTCCCTATAGAGGTGAGGGCTATGTCCCCAGCATTGTCACAGCAATTTAAGGAGCCATCCTACTATCCCTTCACCAAGGGCAGGACAGATGACAGCAGACAGCAGATAGCAGACAGCAATGACACCCAGCAGGACTCCCTGGCTAGTTTTGCCCATTGTCATTTTCTAGCAGGTCTATTAATAGGGACCAGCGATGAGTAGAGCAGGTTCTCTTTGGAAGCCTGTGTCCCCGTGGTTGGTGGGAGGGAACCATGCATGAACTCTCTGAGAGGTGTGGCCAAATCACCACCGCTGGGCATACAGGGCCATCATGGGCCAGCAAGGCCAGCTGTCCAGTGGGGGCAGCCTTGTGTGGTGACAAGAGAATGGATTTTAGAGTTGGAAAGCCCCAGGTTCAAGTCCCGATTCCCCCAGCACTCACTAACCGGACTTATGACTTGATTCTCTATGTTTTAATTTCCTTACTGTAATTTGGAGAAAGACAATAATAATGAAGTAGAGTAATTATTGTAAAGATCAGCTGTATATCACGTGTGACATCTAGTATGCATCAGGTTTAAACAATTCTCTACCACCGTGAGGGTCTCAGGGACCAGGGCATGTGGAAGGGGTCAGTTAGCTGAGCCTCTGGCTCACAGAAGGTGCTCACCAAATGTTGCCTGTCTTCTGTCCCTTTCTTGACAACCATCTCTCTGATGCAGACCAAGCCATTTCTCTGCTCTTCCTTTTTCCCAGGTAACAAAGGGGTGTGTGGTGGGGCTGAGGTCAGGCCTGAGATCACAAGCTTCCAACCCCCGCAAGGCCACCCTTCCTGGGAGCCTCCCTTGACCATTTGAAGCCTGCACCTTTGCTAAAATTCCTGGGACCAAGGAACTTCTAACCCCAGGCTTGCGGTGGTTCTCGTAGGTGAGAGAGAAGAATGTTGGCCTGTGGACTAGTTCATAGGCTGCCATGGATAATCACTGTTTATGAGCTCAACTTGTTGGAAAAAATGACTACAATTACATTTTACACATCAACAGAAAGGGAAAAAAAAGCCCCATTGGAATGTCTGAGTCACTCTTCAGAGCCTCTAAATTACCCATTCATTCGTCATGACCCCTCTCCTTCCCGCCTCCCCTCCTGTGCAGGGGAAAGTGCAGGGCACTGCACCCGGCTTTTGCCAGGTGCTTGCCAGCCTGGCCAGATGTCCCTACGGATCACCGAAGATTTGTTCTGGCCCTTTAAGTAGCCGCCAAAGAGTTAGTTATAAAGAGATCAGTGGGGCGTGGAGGGTCTCTTACCGGCTCAGTGCTCTGGGCTACCTGGGCTACCGGTGACTCGGGTGTGTCACTTACACACAGGTACAAAAGCTGGGAGGAATCACGTCGACAAGGAGATGTGGGGCCAGCGTTTGTGCCAAGATGTAAACCGTCCTTGTTTAAAAACCAATCGCTTCACTTAGGGGAAGGGTGAGAGGACCGAGAGGTGTCTCCTTCCCACCCCAAGCCTTGTACCTCTTCTGCCTCCAGAGCTGAGCCATCTAACACATCATTTGAAACAATCCATATGCCCCCTAAAAGCTGGGCATAGGTTAAACTCTGGTCTCTAAGATCACATGTAAAATGTACAGAAACAGTGATAGTAAGAGTATTTTGGGGGTCCCACACCCCTTTGAGAAGCTAATGGAAGCTTTGGTATAGACTTCCTCCCCATAAATACTACATAAGGCGCACACAGGGAATTCACAAGTTGCCCTGAGAGGCAAGGTGTTTGGGAACCCAAATTGACCTGGACAGGCATATTATCTGGAAAAAGAAAGAAAGAAAGAAAGAAAGAAAGAAAGAAAGAAAGAAAGAAAGAAAGAAAGAAAGAAAGAAAAGAAAGAAAGAAAGAAAGAAAGAAAGAAAGAAAGAAAGAAAGAAAGAAAGAAAGAAAGAAAAGAGAGAGAAAGAAAGAAAGAGAGAGAAAGAAAGAAAAAACAAACTCTGCGGTGAATTTGTTGTGAAGTGTCCTTCTGTCCTGGGAATCCGTCTCCCACTTTACCCCTTTTGTGTGTTTTCTAAGACTTCTCCTTGACAAGCAGGGCTTGCTTATAGAAAGAGAAGTGGCTTGGATACTGAGGCCTATGGGTCCCCATCCCAGGTTGTAACACCCCCGGATCTCGCCTTTCAGCTCATTCAGATACCAGGACATTCTTTCCAAAGGAGGAAATCGGATCAGGCCAACCTCAGCACAAAGTGCCCACTGTCGGGGCCTGACGGGTAGCCTGGCCTCTCCCGGGTCATTCCTTGTGTCACTCACAACAGGACTATCTCTCCACCGAGCCCATAGTCCCTGGTGCCCCAAAGGGAATGCTACTGAAGGGCAAGGCAAGACAGGTTTTCAGGATGAAAGTGCACACTGTGATCCCCAGTGCTTCCAGCGTCTTGGCTATTGTCCATTCATTCTTGGATTTGGTCATTAAATCTGTGGGCTGCAGTGGGCGGTGAGCAACAGGCCTGGGCTGGAGGAGGCTGTTTACGAAGCAGTTTTATGCCCGCCAGTCTGTCTGTGAACTCTGGACCGCTTGTCTACCACCGCAATACAGTAATTATCAATCATGATAATAATGATTTATTTCTTACATTTGTATGACATTTTACCCTGTGTAAAGTGCTCATGCATCTATTTTGATTGTGGTAAAATATACATAAAATGTACCATTTTAACTGTTAAGTGTCCAATTCAGTGCATTAAGTACATTTGTAATATGGTGCCGCCATCATCACTATTCATTTCCAGAACTTTTCCATCATCCCACCCAGGAACTCTGAACTTCCTTGTCTCTATGAATTTGTCTGTTCTAGGCGCTTCATATAAGCGGGATCATATAACACGTATCGCTTTGTGTATGGTTTATTTCATTTAGCAAAAATGTTTTCAGATTCATTCATGTTGTAGAATGTCATTCCTTTTTATGATTGAATAATATTCCATTGTATGTATGTGGCACTGCATTTTGTCTATTCATTGGTTGATGGACATTTGGGTTGTTTACAACTTTTGGCTGTTGTGAATAATGATGCTATGGACACACGTGTGTGAATATATCTGTCTGAGTCCCTGCTTTCAATTGTTTTGGGTATTACCTAGGAGTGGAATTTCTGGGTCATATTACATATTTATTACATTTTCCTATTTATATTGCAAGAAACAACTCTTACTTGATTGTAACCAATTAAACATGAAGATACTGATGCTCAGAGAAGTGAAGGAAATGAAGTCACTCAGTGGAGGTTGCTACTCACCCCACTTCCCAAGACAGTCATTTTACATTTACATCTCCAGCAAGAGGGCATTTGGGAAGATGGGATATTTTACTTGTTAATTAGTTCATTCAGCAAATCTTCATTGAGCACCTACTGTATGCTTAAGCTCTGGGGACACAGAAGTGAACAAAATAGCAGAAAGTTCCTGCCTTTGTGGAGCTAAGGAGGAGACAGACAATAAAATAAATAAATAACAAAACATCTAGTGGGTCTGATAGTGATGTGTAATGGGAGAGAATGAAGCAGGGGACAAGGAATGCTGAATGGGGCTAGGAGTGCCGTTTTGTGGCCCTGGGGGGTTGATTCTTCTGTACAGCATCGAACAGTCTCTTAGATTTGCCACTGAAGATGCAAGTTCTCAGGTCCCAGCTCACAGTGACCCTCTTCTAGGAATCACAAAGGTGGCAGTTGTGTTTGCTCTTCATTGGCCTGTTGGGCCCTGTTTTCCAGGAGATTTTGTTAATGGTCTGGTCTGTTCGCAGTAGAGCTGTGATGTGGCCCCCTAGAGCCATGGGGAGGCCCCATTTGCACTCCCCCCTCACATATACACACAGCAGCGGAGGAAACAGTTGGTGAAGAGATGGCAAAGCAGATGCACAGAAAGGGGAGAGGAAGACCTGAAGCAGAGATAGATCAACATGATTGATAGGCCAGAGAGACTGACACAAAGACTGGGGATGGGTGTTGGGAGAGAGTCTGCCTTTGGGGTTCCAATAGCTTCAGGTTCCTGTCTCTCCCTGCAGAGGCCCCACTGGGTTCCTACCCTTGGATTCCACCAGCTGTTCCTATCTCCATAATTACTCCATAATTACTTTGTTTCTCCTAAGTGAACCCCAGAGCCCATCTTCTGGGATGCTTCTCCTTGCTGCTCGTTCTTCATAGACCAGCAAGCACTCTCTCTTTGGCTATCTGTGTCCCTGGAGGAGTGGGACTCCAGGCCAGCACCCTGCTGACTTTGTCCTTTAATGCATCCTCCAAATAAACATTCCTCAGATCTCATCTTTTTTAACCTTCAGGAACATTGAAATGTTGAATGCTCTGGGGTTCAAGAAGGCTTGAACCCAGCCTCTCATTTATAGGTTCTGTTGCCAACCCCTCTCTCCTATACCAAGTGCCTAAAGTCCTCTTGTTTAGTGAAACAAGAGGACCCCGGCCTGGATTCAGGTGCCCGAGTTCACCCTCCAGTTCAGCCACGTACTAGCCACACAAGCTTGAACAAATCATGTGAATTCCTTGAGACTCTCTCTTCACTTTTAACGTGGAAGTGGAGGCTGTAACCACCCCTACCCTGCCTGCCTCTCCACACTGCTGTGAAATTACTTAGAACCTATATGGACATGTTCTCCAGTTGTCAAATGCTATGTAATGCAAGTAGTTATGACCCTGCCCAGGTCAACCCTCTCTCCCCACAGCCCCCCCAGCCACAAGCTCATGACTTAGCTGGCTTCCCTGGCCCAGTGCCCTGTCACTCAGCCCTGCGGCTGAGCCTCCACCTCAGTCCCACCCAGCCTGGGTTCCACCCAGCTTCTCTCTTCTTCCTGTTTCCTCCTTCTCTTACCTTTTAAGTTTTCCTATTGAGTTGGTTACTCTGAATCAGTCCACCCTTCACTGGCTTCTCAAAAATCTGCATTTTTTCCCTAAGCTCCTTTGCTCTATGAAAGTCCCCACCTTCCCTGAATGAAGGGGCCCATCTACAACCCCACCCACCCTCGCAGAGGCTCCCCACCCCCAGGCACAGTCATGTCACAAAAACAGAAATAGCTACCCCTTCGCATTGGGGAGATTTCTCCCAATATTTAAAATACCCAAGGCTTTGACCGGTGTGGCTCAGTTGGTTGGGTGTCTCTTGTGCACCAAAAGGTTGCCAGTTCAATTCTGGATCAGAACACATGCCCAGGTTGCGTGCTCAATTCCCGGTCAGGTATATACGGGAGGTAACCAATCAACATTTCTCTCTCACATTGATATTTCTCTCCCTCTCCCTCTCCCTTCCTCTCTCTCTAAAAATCAATAATTTTTTTTAATTTTCTAAAAAATAATGAATGAATAAAATTGAATGATATAAAATACTCAGGACCCCCGCTCAACTCCTCATCAGGGGTGGCCCCTTGGATCACAAGCAGGAGGGCTGGCTGGGAAATCTGTAACATTATTCAGCTATTTCTTAAATCCATTTTTTTCCTGCCAATAGCTACTCTCAAACACCGTCCTCTCTGGTCCTCTACCATCTAGAGACTATTGCCATGGCCTCTGACTCTTCTACTCAAACCTTGTCTCTCTCCGTAACCAAGCCATCATCCACCCTGCCCCAGAGTAAGCCTTTTAAAAATGAATTGCCACCCTCCTGCCTAAAATTGCCCATGACTCCAAATAGTCTGAGGGGTGAAACTCTAATCCCTTGGTTTGGATCCATGGCCCTTTACAACCTGACCAAAGCCCTTCCACAGTTTTGTCCTTTAATGCATCCTCCAAATAAACATTCCTCAGATCTCATCTTTTTTAACCTTCAGGAACATTGAAATGTTGAATGCTCTGGGGTTCAAGAAGGCTTGAACCCAGCCTCTCATTTATAGGTTCTGTTGCCAACCTCTCTCCTTTACTCAACCCCCAACTCGGGAGTACTAGACCCTCTTCTCTCCTCCCACCCCACACACTTTCCTTTTGCTAAGCAACCCCAGCCACATCTCAAATACTACCTCTGCATCCATGACTCTCAGAGTTGCGTCCCTAGCCCAGACTCTTCTGAGCTTCAGGTCTATGTGTCCAGCTGCCTGCCATCCACTTAGATGGCTTGTAGGTTCCTTACACTCAACATGTCCAAACTTGAATTAATGTCATGAACCCCATAATTGGTACTTTCCCAATGTTTTATTTCTCAGGGAATTGCCCAAACCAAAAATCTGGCTGTTCTTCCTGGTTACTATCTATTCTGCTTCCTGAAAGTACCCATTGTTTGCTCTCTGTCTCCATCACTATTAGGCCAAGCTACCATCTTCTATCACCTGGAGTAGAGCAATATGCGTCTTCTTTTTCTTTTCCTTTTTTTTTTTAAAGAAATATTCTTCTAACTCAAGGGTCCTCAACCCTACATATAAATTAAGGTCACCTTCATAACTTATAAAAATCACTAAAGCAGCAGCCTCATTTTAGACCAAGTAAAAAATCTCTGGGAGTAGGCCCCAATCCTCCTTATTAAAAATTCCCCAGCAGCCCCAACCGGTTTGGCTCAGTGGATAGAGCGTCGGCCTGTGGACTGAAGGGTCCCAGGTTTGATTCCGGTCAAGGGCATGTCCCTTGGTTGCGGGCCCATCCCCAGGGTGGGGGGGGGGGGTGCAGAAGGCAGCTGATCGATGTTTCTCTCTCATCGATGTTTCTAACTCTCTATCCCTCTCCCTTCCTCTCTGTAAAAAATCAATAAAATATATATTTTAAAAAAAATTCCCCAGTTAATTCTAATGTAGCTGGGGGACTCACTGGTCTAACTGGTCTCTTCACATCTATTACTGCTCCTCTCCATTTTTCCACTTGATAGCCAGAGTGGTCCTTTTCATAATGCAACTCTCATTACCTCTCTCCCCTTGCACTGAGGATAAAGGTCAAAGCCTTCTGGTCCTCCACATCTCTCTCCACCCCCCTCCTGCAAGCCTGGGTGTCCTACCTGTTTAGAACACAATCAGAGACTCTGGACCCTATGCTCTTCCCACTTCAGAACCGTCACACATGCTGCTCCCTCTTCCCGGAATGCTTTGCCTGACTAATCCCACTCATCCTTCAAGAATCAGCTTAACTCTCTCCTCCTCAGGGAGGCCTTTCTTGATTCCCAGATCACAAGGGCCCCTCTCTCACCCCACTCATGCACCTATAGCTTCCTCTTCCCCTTCCCAGACTTGACATATTGTAAATACAGTTATCGGTGTGATTTTTGTTTGTTTAATGTCTATTTTTCCACTAGAATGAGAGAAGGATCATGTCTATCTTGTTATTTCTACATCCTGGCACTTAACCCAATTACCTGCAACCTAATAGATTTTTAATACAAATTTCAAAATGATAATAAACAAACACATGTTCCTTCATACCCCCTAGTTTGGTACATTTTCCCATGTGCCTAGAATGCACCAACCCTGTCCACAGCCTCCATTCTTTCCCTCCTAGAAAACTCCTACCTGTCCTCATGACCCCAGTTAAAAAAGCCCATCTCCACAATTCCTTCCTGGTTCCCTCAGGCAGAAATTAGTTTCTCCTTCTCTGTAAGCTGATAGTCTTTTCCTTCTTGTGGTATTTTAGTGACTTGCTTATGGGCCTTCTGCCTACTGAAGCTGGACTAGACGGTCATGTCCCTTTCTTCCAGTGTCGCTCATTCTTTTGCTGGATGATTAGACAAATAAATGAGCTAACGTGAGCACATTGCTTAGCTGTTATGTTAGAGTAATGAATGTAAATGTGAATTGCCCAACATATGTGCTAATCCTGGATCACAGTAAAGTTCTTATGCTGCACTCCCCCAGGCCAGAGCTTTGGGGATTTTCCTCCTGTGCTTCGATAGTTGGGTCTGAAACAGGTCTTTGATTCAGGCTACTGGGTGGGCTTCCAGAGTGGGCTCCTGAGGAGTGGGAAGGGGAGGTGCCAGCCCCATCTCCTCCCCGCCCCAATTACTGGTAAACTGTGCTCCTGGGGGAGCCTGATTCTGCTTTAGGCCCCAACTTGCAACCGTGGAACTGTTCAAAGCCAGCAGGCCTTGTTCCAAACTGCGGATGGTAGGTAGAGACCAAGGCCAGGAAGAAGCGAGGTGAGGGTCTGCACCCAGGATGAGGAAATGAAGATGTGCTTCACAGCCCGGCTCCTGGAAGGGAGTTCCTGGAATTTTCCAGCAGCTGCTCCCTCCTGCCTGAGGCACTGGTCCCGAGGAAGGGCCTCTGCCTTCTCAGGACTACCACTGTGCAGAGTGGGTCCCGGCCCCCGGCAGCTGGGTAGGAGGCCCACTGTGTTGGTTCACGTCTGCTGACCAAGTGGAGAGAAGAGCAGGCCTGGCAGGGCCAGGGGAAGTCATCTGGGAACGCAGCTGAGGGCCCCCCACCCAGCCCCGCCCTGCTGTCCTCAGGCCCACTTTCTCTTCCCCTGACCAGCTCCCCAGCCTGAATTATACGGGGTGGGAGGGTGGGGTGGGGGTGGGGAGGCAGGAATGGCCTTTGGAAAGGAACCACCTGCCTTGTGTTAGGAAATAGTGCTGGAGAGTGGGCAGGAAACCGCTGTCCCAGGCAGCGCAGGGCTGACACTGTGCATGATCATAGTAACAGTAGAAGCCAATGCTTATGAGCGCTTCCAAAGTACCCGGCCAAGCACTTTACTTCACACAGATTGTCCTGTTTAAGAACCTACCCCTCCTCATGTTTCCTAAGAACCCCTGCAGGCAGTGGACGCGGGGCTGTAGTGTAGGAGGTTCCTCTCATGGGCCACCCTCTGAGCCTCACTGACTCCGGGGCTCTGGGCTACTGGCTGCGCTCCAGCTGCTTCTGGGGTGACCAGCTCGACAGCGGTTCTGGCAACTTTCAGTGGACGCAGTCTTCCAATCCCTTCACCTCATACCCGCACAGGACACCTCTCCTTCCTACCTCTGGGCTTCTGTGTGTCCTCGGAGGTGTGAGATGCCAGTAATGGCCAAGCACTTTACACCCAACCCCAAAGGGTAAGGGTGGGCAGACCTTTGACCAATGGGTGCAGGAGGCTGGACACATTCTTCCCCTTCCTCCCCCCAGAATAGGCTGCCCTGAGACTGAGCGCTTCACACATCTCTGGGAAGATGGCCCCATAATGTCAAGCAATCAATTTATTCAATGTAAGTGGGGGCCAGTCCAATAGCAAACCACATGTTGGTTCTCCTGGCTTCCTGCCTCTCCCCCACTTCTCATTTGCTCTTACTTCCCCAAAACTCACCCCCTGCCCCCCAATAAAGCAGTAGCATGTCAGTGTGTGCCTCTAGCTCTGCTTTCTGGGGCAGGCTAGTGGGGAAACAGATACGAATGCATTTGGCCTATGCTAAGGGAAAAATAAGATTGACAGGGAATTCCAGGCTGAAAATGATGAGTTTTGTTCTGTGAGAAGAGGGAGCTGTGATTTTCAGAAAGATACCTCTCATGGGTGGGTGGAGGGGAGACGTGAGAAAATGGAGACCGAGTCTGGCTGGTAGCTGTGGCACGCGTCTGGGAAGAGCTGGGCTGCTCGGGCAACTTTGGGGTTTTACTTGCGGGGTGGACTGTGGATGGTCACTCTATTCTGGAAGAATCTTTTGAGACTTGCTTGAAGCTTTTTAGGTGGGAGCAAAAGAAGCCTGAGTCTAGGGCCAATTTTCCTCATTCCTGGGGCAGGCAGTGATTTGTAAGCAAGAGAAGGACATGATAGGATTTGCATTTAAGAAAACCTCTCTGGCAGCCGAAGGAGATAGAAGGGAAAGGATGGGGAGGGCAGAGAGAGACCCAAGCAGAACCCACTGCTCTCTAGACAAGGGGATGAAGACAAGCTCAGGCAGCAGCCAACGCAGGGGGTGGATACACCAGGCTTGGAATCCACGGTGCTTTATGTGGGAAGAGTAAGAGGGAAAAGGGTGAGTCTGAAATGATCCAAGATTTCCCATTTGGGCTTCTGGGGGGTTCAGAAGAAATGAGATCTGCGTGAAGCCATTAGAGGGGTTACCAGAGGCCAGGAGTTTGCAATCACACCTTCTTGAGTCGTCAGAACCAGAGGATCAATTCCAGGAAGGAGGCAACGATGGGACACATACAACCTGGCACTTCCCCTCTGGGAATCTATCTGCTGGGCTTTTTCCGCTGCTGGCTCAGAAGAACGTCAGTGTTCCCATCAAGATCCTGAGCATCTGCGTCTTCTCCCGCCCATGACATCACAGACTTTCTCTGGTTCAAGGAAAAGATTTCTCTGTGTAAATGTGCCATCTGGTGCCCTGATGAGCTTGGCATTTTTATAATGTGGTAGGATGCCTCAAATTTACATTCACCCTTCTGGTACTACAATTGTATTAGTCTAGGATCAGGTCTGTCTCTTTTGAATGAAAAAATGTTAATGAAGAATTTCATTCATAAAACGTTGAAATGGCCTCCCTGGTTCTCACTGAATGATCCAGAGAAATTTCCTCAAGGCCCACAGAGTCTATGTTTAGTCCCAATCTGTGAACCACCCTCTTATCTATTTTCAGAAGAAAATGTTCCTCCATCAGCTATCTACCACACACATCATTCCCCCTTTCTTTGATGTAGCAACATGTCTTCTGGCAGGAGATCTAAGAACATTAACCAAGTGGACTGCTGGAACCATGACTTTTGGGAGGAAAATGTACTTTGTCCACACCAGGGTAAAGAAAGAGTTAAATTTTTTTTAAAAAAATCGAGCAAGTGAGACTCATTTACTTCCTCTCTCTCCTACCTCCCCAGGCTGTGAATTTGAACCAAGAGTAAACGGTGTCTCTAATGAGCTTGTCCAAGTAACAAAGCGCCTTCCCCCTGCCAGGGGTCCAGGAAAGCCAGGAACTGGTGCTGCTGAAAGGGCTCTTGTCCCCCCCGAGAGTTAAATTTTTTTTAAAAAAATCGAGCAAGTGAGACTCATTTACTTCCTCTCTCTCCTACCTCCCCAGGCTGTGAATTTGAACCAAGAGTAAACGGTGTCTCTAATGAGCTTGTCCAAGTAACAAAGCGCCTTCCCCCTGCCAGGGGTCCAGGAAAGCCAGGAACTGGTGCTGCTGAAAGGGCTCTTGTTTCCCCCCCAGGATAACAAATATTTGGGGCCCAAACCTGACAGCTAAAGAAAACGGAAATTTTAAATGTAAACATCACAGTTTATACATTTTGCAAAGTGCTGGGGCATTCTCTCATTTCCTCTATCTCCTGTGTGTTTCACACATACATGTACACCAAAGTAAGCCAATTAACTGTACTGGTAAAGTCACATACAGGGTTCATTGTAGTTCTTAAAGACACTATAAAAACAAACAAATACCACCACCCCCCCAAACATTAAGTGAAGGTAACAGAGATCCACCTCAATAGGAAACCCCTTGATTATAAGGTGAAAAAAATCTGAAACAAAGGGTTAAATTATGTGCACAATGAATGCCATACAAGTGATCTGCAAAGATGCAGGCCCTACCTGCCTTACAAAGCTAAGAAAATGCTAACTGTGGTCTCTGTCTCCTGGCACCAGATAGGCAGCTCTTAAATGATCCCAAATACCAAAAACATGCCCAGGCTGTATTTCTTAAGCACTGATGCTGAAATTTCCAAAATAACAAACCCCAAAACAGTTGGTTTCCAGCAGTGCCTGGATATGTTCAAGCCTGATTCTGTACAAACCTAGGGAAAAAGAACAGAAGAATCTAGAAGGAGCATTAAGTGGGGTAGTGTGGGGAGGGGGTCTGAGGGGGAATTGGTGAGGATAGGAGAGCACTGAAGTAGAACAAAATTCAAATGATGGGGTGAAAATAGAAACAGTCTCCTGAAGGTTAGGAAGAGACAATATATTATTAAAAAATAATTCTCAGAGAAAGGTAAAATCATCCGATATAATAAAGAGCTGATATGCTAATTAGACTGAACAGCTGAACGACCTTCCGGACATCCTTCCGGATAACCTTTAGGACAAAGCCAGGTCAAGCTTTCGGACAAAGCCAGGGCTGTGAGGGCCGAGTCCCTTGCACAAATTTCGTGCATTGGGCCTCTAGTACAGATATAAAATTGTTCATATTCAAGAATTTATTTTCTTCATGATAGGAACCGGGCAGATGTTCAAAGGAAAAGTCAAAAATTTATATTGAGTGAAGGAATGTTGAAATGAATTGGAGATAAATGGAGATAAAACTGGTTTTAAGAAGTCAATTAAATCTCTATCAGTTCAGAATTTACATACCTGTCACTAACAGAACATTGCAAAATAGCTCAAAGACAATGAACAATAGAATTTGAGAACCAAAAGGGCGTGCTATAGACAATGCACAGTTTTCTACAATATTCATAGAAGTTTGTTAAGCAGAAGTTGTTGCAGTGGGCAGGGACATCCCTTCCCAGAGAGGACGAGGTCGTGGAGTGGTTACACCCATAAAGGGTCAGGGTAGGGGTGTTGATGGGGGCTTCTAAGGCAGTGGTTCTCAACCTTCCTAATGCCGTGGCCCTTTAATACAGTTCCTCATGTTGTGGTGACCCCCAATTTCATTGTTACAAATTGAACATAATGAAAGCATAGTGATTAATCACAAAAACAATATGTAATTATATGTTTTCCGATGGTCTTAGGCGACCCCTGTGAAAGGGTCGTTCGACCCCCAAAGGGGTCGCGATCCACAGGTTGAGAACCTCCGTTAGGCAAGAAGAAAACAATAGATGCAGCCTAATACTTTCATGATTTATTAAATTTAGCCACCTCTCTCTCTTTCTCTCTCTCTCTCTCACACACACACACACCCTAGCACTAATGTGGAATCAGAATATGAAAACTAGTACAGACCTCCTTGATCTAGTCTAGACTCTACATTTCACAAATGAGAAACCTGAGACACTAGGCTGGGATTTGCTCAAGGTCACTCAGTGTCTCAGTGTCTATGGGCTCGGTTGTTTAAAGTTTGTCAGCCTAGTGGCCATGGCCAGGTGGCTGCAGAGGATCCACCCCCCTTCTCCCCCCAGATCCCCCCCAACGTATGCAAAGTTTACAAGCATCATCAAAGTGCAGTTTTCTAGGGATGAGTCTAGAATGTTCATCACAAAGATGACCCTGGCTTTACATTATACTGAGCAGTACACAAGATACACATCTAAATCTAGTTATAACAAATATGATTGTCATGTGGCTACCTTCATAGAATTTTCAAAAAGCTTTTTTTAGAGGAAACATTTTAATAGCCCACATCTCTTAAATTAAAAAAGAAAAAAAAGAGGCTAAGAAATTTGAACAATGCATTCCTTTTCCCTGTAACAAGGGAAGGCATTCCAAATAATTCCCTTGTTCCTTCTAAAGTTAACTGTTTCAGCATTGAGTTGAAATCTTCTGTTGTGAGAATGTGGAGTACAGGAATGTGGTTTAATTCCTCAGTTTCTTGTGTGCATTCTCTTTCCACCCCCTCCCCATCTCTTACCCTATCCCCTCCCACAGCAGAAATGGTACTGGGGGCCTTTATGGGAGGAGAGGGGGTGGGGAGTGAGAAGAAGGCACCTCTTCCCCGTAGCACACTATCGAGGGAGGTCAAGATGATCAAATGGACATCAGACTGAAGGATTTATTTTAGGATTCCAGCTGTCCCCAGGACCCTCTGTCTCTCTAGCTTTTGTTCCCTCCATGAATCCCGGGCTGGTGATGCGGACCTTGCTGTAGAAAGACAGTCAATGAATAGAAGAAATTGATTCAGGGCAAACTGAGAATGAATTGCAGGCATGGTGGTTAAGAACTTGTTTATCTAATATGTGTCCTCTACGTTGATGATAATCAGTTCATCCCAAAGCTCCTGTGAGTGGATCCCTCTATCTGGGCATTTAAAATAAGGGTTACTCTACAAATCACAGGCAACTCCCCTCAGAAAGAAGCAGGCCAGGGCCAGGGCAACTGGGAACCAAGCAGGGGTGAGTAGACATTCCTGGGGCAAGGCAGCAAGGACAACAGGGCGGCTCGCTGCCAAGTGCTCTTCTGTACCCCACTTCAGGGCTACTATCTGCTTTAGGGGTGAACTTTGCATTCAAACATCCATCTTGGAGCCTCTTGGAGCTTCTGATGTGAGTGTTTAGTGGGTGCTATTATCAACTGGGACAGGGGGGACAAGAGAAAGCAGAAACTGAGGGAAGAAGATACTGAGAGGAAGTTTGGATATGGTGAACCCGGGGAGTCTGAGGGACTCCCAGATAGATAGATCTCTAGACTATGGGACGGAAGAGTCTGGAATTCAGGGGAGCAGGCAGGCTGCAAATATGCAATGGGAGTCATCCATGCCAGCTGGGCATGGGTCAGAGTTTTCTCTCCAGCAGCTGTGAGGAGTTGGACTGACCCCGCATCCTGCCTCCACTGTTGCTCATAAGCATTGAATGAAAGGCAACTGCCTACAGTTAGCAAGGGGAATACAAAGGCTCCCTGCCCACCACAGAAGGGCTCGCGGCTGTCGATCCTCACTTCTCGTGGAACACTGTGGTCCATGTGGGTGAGTGGGATGCTCTGATTCATCCAGCAAAGGATGGCAGTGTTTGTGAGGCTGTCATCCAGTAGCTGGGTTTTCTGTCCATATTAGGCTGGGAGTAAGGGTGTCCTTCTGGGCTGTGTAAACCACCAGTGGGTGATCCGATCCGTTTGCACCTGCCACATCATTCACCGATGACTTCAAGCAGCTATGGCAGCCAAGAGAAGAGAAGGAATGTGTGGGCAAGACATTGAGTCACCTGTATACCTGCCCTCTGAAGACTCAAAAATGCCCACTCTTGTGCATCCTGAGTACTTCTGTGCCAGGTTCCCAGACAAACATCGCCCCCAGCTTCCTCCTTCCCTCTTTCTTTCTCTGCGCTCAGCCCTGCCCACTCTCAGTGGACTGAGTCTGCACTCAGTCGTAATGTCCAGTCATCTGCCTCCAGGGCTGGGAGTTTGAAGAAAGGGGTCTGGGTTCCAGGAAGCAGAGAGACCTGATTTGTAATGAGCCCTAACTATGGAGGTAGGAGACCTGGGTTCAGATCCAAGGTCGGGTTCTGATGAGTTGCATGGTGTCTCTCATCTTGCTGACCTTGAGTGTCCCTGTCTGTAAAATGGAAATGATGGAAATGACACTATTGACATCTAATGGCCTTTTGACAACTAAAAGAGATGATGTATTTTGAAAGTGTAGCATGTACTGACAGCTGACACTTGTGAGTGTTTACATCTTATCAGGCACTCTTCTAAGCATTTACACATTTACTCACTCGTTTAATCTTTACAGCTCCCTACAACAATCTCAAGGTCCAATATAGGTGAAAAAATGAGATACGGTGACATTACCTAAATTGTCCAAGCTCCAAGAGCTAGAAAGTGGCAGAACCAGAATTTTCAATCATTCAAAAGCAAGTGGCTTAAGAGCCCACAGGCTTAGTGTTTATAGTATGGGTGGTTCTCAAAGTGTGGTCTTTGGGCCAATAGCTCAGGAAGCAGCAGCAGCAACATCTAGGAACTTGATAGAAATGCAGATTCTCAGAACCCACCCCAGAGCTACAGACTCAGAAATTCCAGGGGTGGGGTTTGGCAAGCCCCACCAAGTAATTCTCCTTGTCAGGATTGAGACCCACTGGTCTACACTATTCATTCTACCTCCTTAGCAGACAACTGAACAAATTAAATCCTTTTCCTCCCCTTCTCTCCTCACCCCCTGTGCGTTAGGCACTTTGTGCGTTATTGTCATGCAAGGCTCACAAGAAACTTTCAAGACTGGTTTCCACCCCCATTTTACAGACAGGAAACCCAGACCTGTGGAGAAGCAGTGTCTTGCCCAGTCCATAGCGCCAGTAATTCCTGATTCCAAACTCATGCTCCTTGCTGTTCCCAACTCATGACATTCCTCATGGCTGGCCATGTCATGTCACCCCCAGCCCCCTGACCCTCTTCCTCACTCAGTCTCCCAGCAGGGCCTCTGGACCTGACTTGCAGGCCCAGCACCATTACTCCAGGCTCTGGGACCAGCCCTGGCTCTAGGCCCTGATGCACCAGCCCCAAGTTGGCTTTATTGGAATTTTCCTGTGACTTTCTGCTTGAGGGTGAGCAGAGATGCCCCAGGTTCCCATGAAAAGCCCCCACTTGACACCCAGCTCCTTATACAGAGATGCTATATGGTTTCCCCTGGGTTTGGACCAGCTGATGAGTTCTCCAGCCCCTTAGTGTCTTGAGCTTATCTCTTGGAGTCAATCCCTCTGGGACATGAACAGTTGTCCCTTAGACTGGCACAGTCCCTACTTCCCTTTCCTGACCTCTTGCCCCTGCCCGTCTCAGGCTTCTGGTCACCAGGCTCCCCCATCCTTCACTTATTGCCAGTCTCTCCAACCCATGACATTGACTCTTACTTATTCTCTGCTTCACTGAGGAAATTAGGAGCCTGAGACCCTGCCCTTGAGACCATCTTCATCCAAACTCTTCTCTCCCTTGGAGAAAGGAGATCTTTGCCCAAGGGGTTCCTGCTAGCCCGTGGGCCCACCCTTTTGCACCCAGGCCCTTCCCTTTTTCCCATAGGCCCCTGAACCTGGTCCTCACCCCCAGTGGGACTTCCCAACAGTGGCTCCCATGGAGGAACCCTGACCTGATGCCTCAGATGTTCTCTGTGGGCCCAGAGTCAAGATTAGGTCCACATGCAAAGAGGTCAGGGCCTCCAAAATGTATGCTGAAGACTCTGCTGGGTGAAATTCAGGATGAGACTTGTTGGGCACATCTGTCCATCCATCCATCTATCCCTTCACCAACACCACCATCCCCATTACTGTGCTATGCGGTACATCTTAATGGCAGGTAGTGTGAGTCTCCGACTTTGTTCTTCTTTTTCAAAATTGCTTTGGCTTTACCTCCTCACATAAATTTTAAAATCCACTTCCCCATACCTCCAGAGACTTCTGCTGGGATTTCTATGGGGATTGTGTTAAGTCTATAAGTCAGTTTATGGAGAATTGATAGCTTAATTATGGTGAGTATTCCAATGCATAACCATGCTCCCTTGAGGAGGCTGGAGGATGCTAAGACCCAGCCTGGGTATGAGGAGTCTCCTGGCCCAACTCTGGCTATAACATCTGAGTGATCTTGGAAAAGTCACTTCCCCTTTCTGGCCTTCCATTTCCTCAGTTGTAAAATGAAAGGTTGGGACCGTTAGATAAACTACAAGTTCCCCTTTTAGCTCAGATATTCTGTAATTCCCAGCGTAACCTTGAACTTGCCTGCCAGGAACATATGCATTGTTATTGGGTCTCCTCTCGGGACCTATCTGAGGAGATGGCCCTACAGCCACTGTATCAAAAAGGTCAGCTCCAAACTAGAGAGTTTATGTGGGAGCCCTACTGAGTCAAGAGCCTGGAGGCTGTGGCCAGCTGTGTGCCCTTTCTTATTTCTGGGGCACCACAGGCCAGATGAGGAGTCTCCCAATGATAGCCCTGGCAATCTGGTGACTCTGGAGGAACCTGTTGTCCCTGGTGTACATGGGGTCCCTGAGGACCCCAGTGCTGCTGATGGATGTTGGTGTCACTGGTAGATCCAAGTGTCCCTGGAAGACCCAGTGTCCCTAAAGGAACCTGGTGCCACTGGGGGATCCTGGTGTTAATAGAGGGTCCTGGTAGATACTGATGTCCCTAATAGATCTGGGTGTCCCTCAGCACCTGGTGTCCCTAAAGGCCCTCAGTGTTTTTGGAACACCCAGAGTCTTTGGTGAACCCCAGTGTCCCTAATCAATCCCAGGGTCTCTGGTAGAGCCGAGTTTCCCTGGAGGACCCCGGTGTCCTTGGTAGATTTGGGAGACAGGACCCCAACCTGTCTGTGACAGAGCAGCAGACATGGGCCTCTGTTTCCCCAGCCCAAGGAAGCAGAACAGACCTTTTCAGGAATGCAGGAGAGAAGAGGTTCCTGCCCCCCATCCCACCCTCCTCCTCCTGGCCAGGCGAGGGGGAGAAAAGCCAGGTGGCCCAGAAGTGCTATTTATAGTGTTCAAACCCTGGAGACAACCCAAATGCCCAGCAATCAGGGACCACTTAACCAAAGAGTGAGACGCAGGGACCCTGGAATCCAGTGTAGCTACAAACAATGACAAGTATGTGGGTTATGCATCAAAGTGTGCAATAGATAAAATAATGTCAAATAAAAATTTTGAGAATCAAATGGCACTTGCATACCATTATAGGGATGCTAACATGTTTAGAAATTACATTGACAGATTTGGAAAGAAATTAGTAGTAATGCAAACAGTCTGTGATTGATAGTATAATCGAGCAGCTGCTCGGCTGAGGCACTGTGCTAAGTGTTTTAGGAGATCCAGAAGGGACTGTGGCTTGAAGCTTGTCCCAGAAGGACCTCACAGCATAGTTGGGGATTCATCACCAAACATGAGACTGTGAGCAAATTCTGGCCAGGGGCTGCTTCTGCAGTTTTCTGGAACCCAGGTTCCATGGCCTTGGGCCTCAGGACCAGGGACTGCAGGCTGAGGCCCCTTCAGCTGTGCCTTCTGGATTCCCCAGACCCCCGCTGGGGCAGATGGGCCTCCAGTTCTTTGCCACTTGGAGCTCCTGTCCTGCCACCTTTGGGCGGAAGGAGTGGAGAGTCACTGCCCCTCGGTGGGTCTGCTGTCCTGAGAGCAAGGGCAATCCAGAGGCCCCGCCCAGCGAGCAGCAGAGGGCCAGGCTGGCTGGGCAGGGCCCTGGGTTCCGACTCAGGCTCCCCTGGCCTGCTGGTGGTCTCAGGCGAGTCCCTTAATACCTCAGACACTGGAGGGCTGGCGTAGTGCTTTACAAAGCACTTTAACTTTCACTAAAATAACAGCTTCTGTAATGTCTGTTTACAGATGAGAGACACAGGAAGCCTCAGGGATTAACCCTGGGCCACGGCCCTGGCTGCTTCCAAAGGGCTAGGGGTTGAGGGTTTCTTGAGAGTCAGGTGTTAACTCTCAGGACAGTCCCAGCCTGACCTCTGGGACCAAGGAAGGGCGTTGCCTTGAATGCCGCAGAGTGACCAACGCTGGCACCTGCAGACATCGTGTTTAACTCAGCCCCCTCTGGATTCTCGGGGCTCAGTGGGTCCTTTAGGTAGGAGGCTGAGGAGCCAGGCTGTGTGTCATAATTACATCACCCCCTGGTTGATAGTTAATTAGTTAATTACTGTGGGAGAGTCAGACCCAGAGCAGAAACGCCAACTCTAGGCTGGAAGCAGCACTTAAACCATGAGTAACTCTCGTTAATTCTGATACAAGTTCTGTTCTACTGGGAGCATGGGGGCGAGTGAAGCTCCCAGGAGGCCCCTAGATTCCCAGAGCAGCTGAGCACTGGCCAGTTTCCAGGATGAGGGGGCAGGAGAACAGGTGTGAATGGCCCCACAGTGCCAGCCCTGACCCAGCCCAGAGCTGGGGTTGGGGGTTTGGGTGGTGCCTAACTAGGTTAGGTGGGTTTAGACACCATCCCTCCCCAACCTGGGCTGAAGGAAGACCCTGCCTGCTTCCTGCCTCTCTCCTGAAGGAAGTGCTACCCAGGCTTCTGGGATTCTTCCTAACTGACCCTTCGGAGGCACAGCATTCCATTTTTAAGCCTCTTTGGGTGGCTAGCAGAGCAGCTGGTGGCCACAAAGAAGCTCTGAGACTAGGTAAGAATGCAATCACTACCGATATTTACAAAATAGTTATCTTAAAGGCAGAAATGATCCCGTTAATATTGGGAGACATGTCAGGCTGTGCCCACACCCCTCACATCACAGAGGATCCGAAGATCTCTTCCCCAGGCCCCAGCCACTGCCTCCTCCACGACCTCCCCACCTCCATAAGGAGGGGTGACCCTATCACTTACCATCCAACCCTGGCAGCGTTGGAGAGTGAAGGAAATGGTGCTATTCATCACTCCCTCAGGCAACAGGCATAAACCATGACCATCCCTGGCAGACCGGTCACCTTTCCTCAGGAGGACATCCAAACTGCTCCCTGTGGCACTTGGAGTCCTCAGGACAGGACCCTGCTGGCGCTGCAACCTCATCTCTGGACACATCACCCCTGCCCTCCTCCCCCCTGACCCCAATTTCTTTTAGTTTCCACCCACTCTCCCCACTGCACCTTTGCATATGCTGTTCCCTTTGCAAGGAACCTTTTTTTTTAAATCCTCACCTGAAGATATGTTTGTTTTTTTATTGATTTGAGAGAGGGATTGAGAGAGAGACAGAGCCAGAGACAGAGACAGAGACAGAGAGACAGAGAAACATCGATTGCTTCCTGGAAACACCCCGACCAGGGATTGAACCCACAAGCTAGTATGTGTCCTGACAGGCAATCCTTCGATGTACAGGGGACACTCCAACCAATTGAGCCACACTGGCCAGGGCAGGAACCTCTTTGACCCACACTCCCACCCCTTCACCACTTATTTCAAAGTATCTTCCAATTACCAGTGTAAATAGAACTTCCCCCCAAAGCATTTACCAACCTCCACTTCCACCCTCAGGTCTGGGTGAGATGCTCCTGCTTGGTGCGTCCATGTCCCCCTGTCCACCCCTTATCACGGCACTTCCTCCCTCTATTGCTGGTCTGATGTCTCAGGTCTCCACTGTGGCTCCATGAGCACAGGGGGCATGCCTGTTTTGACCACCATTGTCTTCCCAGGGCATCTTCCCATGCAGAGCGATGCTTTGGAGTGAAGCACCTTCTCAGAACTCGTGCCCTGCTCAGAATTTATACCCCACCTTGGTGAGAATGAGGGGTATTTTCACGAAGGTGGGGTATTTTCATTCAACAGGTGACAAAAACCCAGCTGGTTTAAGCTAACGTGATAACATTTTGATTATAGGTTTCAAATGTCAGCAGCCAGTTTGGAAATCACTCCCCTGTAAGTGGTGGCAAATTCCACTTAAAACTGACCCTGGTCTGGCTGAAGGTCATAGCTGGAAATTCGCCCCTCTCTTTTTAGCATGGATGCACTTGAGTGTGCTTGTTGCTGTTTGAACTCTCTAGTCCTTGGGAACCCTTGGAGCATTTTATTTTTTTAAATATTGACCTTTAGTCTCAAGAATAATAACAACAGTTTAGTACTATTTCTAGGTTGCAAACTATTTGCATGCATGTTAACTTATCTACTTCACACAACCTGGCAAGAAAGCGAGGCAAACCCTCTTACACATGAAGAATGGAGACCCAGAAAGGGTACAGCTTTTGCTGGAGGCCTCACAGCCAGCACACAGCTGAGTCTGGAAGCCCATCTGGGGGACAGTGCGGGGGGGGGGGGGGGGGGGGGGGGGGGGGGGCGGCGCTGAGTCCAACCCCAGAGCTCTCTCCACCACATGTCCTTGTCAGCTCAGACGATGTTCTCCCAGGTTTTATTTTCCCCATTCAATTATAACTCCTTAAGATAGGAAACTTATTATTTTCATATTTACATATTTTCATATTCCTACCGTAGTTTCACATGCTGCTAGAATGTAAGTTCAAAGGAGGCAAGGACTTGCCTCTTGTTCACAGACACATTCCTACACATGGTAAGTGCATGATACATATTTATTGAAGGTGATTATTTTTGTGTTGCAGAGGAGAGGCCTGCTACAAAGCTGTGGGCACAGAGGGTCCTCAGTAGATGCTTTAGATCCATGCAAAGGTCAACACTGGCCCCTCCAGGAGGGTGATTCTGTGGGGTAGGTATTCTGGGAAGAAGGCTGGCTACTGAGACTGATTAAAGAGCCTAGATATTTGGGAGGCAGCTGTGCCCTCATCTGTACATTCTACCTATTGAGAGAAAAAGGTCTTAATAACAGCAAATGGTAGGAGCAGAAAGGAGGCAAAGCCCAGGGCTCAGGCTTTGGAGCACTTAAAATGCCCTCTTCCAGAGCAGAACAACTGATTTCATACCAAGATTGCAGCTCAAAATCCTCCTCTGTAAGAAAGTGTATCAGGACCATGAGAGCTGGGCATGAGAGGGCAAATCAAGATTGTGAGTCAGGGATAGAAGGCTTGTGTGCTGACTTGAGAGTCTAAAGACAGGCGTGTCTGATTGGGTCAGGCCCATTGTTGGTCAGATTACCTGGGCTATGTCACTTCCCTTCTGCAAGTCTTAGTATCCTTTGGTTATGTCATCTTGGTTCCATCAGAAGAAGGTGCTGACCTGGTGGTATTAGAATGGATACTAGTGTCCTAAACCATGGCTGATTTGGGGAAGGCAGGAAGAAATAAGAAGACCTGAGCTACAAACACTCATACCTAAAATATTTTTCTATAGACTATGTGCCCACAGTGTTCCTTCCTGGGGCGCTACCCTTAAATAATAAACCCTGGGCCTAGGACAAAGGGCGAGTCAGTGTCTGGTGGCAGCCAGCAAGCCTCCCTCCTGTGGCCTGTGATCATCTGTTGGCAAGGAAGGAAGCCTTGGCCCTCTTGTCAGAGAAGCAGCCAGCTCACTCAAGTGGATCTGAGCCTGGGCCAGGAGCTAGGAATCCTAGAGTTCCTTTGCTTCCACAGGTGACTCATGGTCTGAGCTGTCATTTGGACCTCAGATGTGAGTAAAGAAGACCTTGAAAACCATTCAGGGTCAGGAGTTGGTGGGGTGTGACCCAGGACGGAACTGGAAACCTGAGCACATCCCGTGAGGGGGGTACCTGTTAGAAAGGGGTGTCATGTTAGAGGAGTCAGGTAGGCTTCCCAGGAATGAGGCCTGGGATAGGGGAGGGAAGAGAAGGTGGGCATACTGGAAAGTTCAGGGAAATGCCACCACTCATCACTTCCTCTCTACCCTGGCACCATGTTGGAAAGTCGGGCTCAGTTCAAAAAATACCTAAAGTTAAAGGACCTCAAAGAGCATCTGATCCTATTTTTTCTTCTACAAAATGTGAGAAATGAGACCCCATAGCATTAAGTGACTGGTCTAAGGACTTCCTGCCGTCAGAGGCAGAGCTGTGGGGAGAACTGGCTCCGACTGGTCTCAGGGCCCCTCCTTTACCACACTCCAACCTGACAGGATGTTGTGTAGCCGGTGCTGAATGGAGTTGGAGGGCAGCCAAGTCTAGGACAAGAAAAAGCATGTCAGAGGGTATCAGGTGAAGACAAAAACACAAACACCAGCATCCTGGAGGATGACAAAAGATTGTGGGAAGAGACAAGGAAGGGCAGACTCTAAGAGTTGGTTATATATCAAGGACAACTTGATGAATAACTTGTCCAGGACCCTACTGTAGTACTCATCGTGATTTAATATGAATATTTGTTCTTGCAGGTGTTTCTCTCACTAGCCTGTGAGTTCCTTGGGGCAGGATCTATGGTTTTTCTTTTTTTATTTTAATTCATCATACAATCCATGACTCAGTTAATGTCTGGTGGAGGAATGAATTAAAGCATGCATGAATACCCTAACCGGTTTGGCTCAGTGGATAGAGCGTTGGCCTGTGGACTGAAGGGTCCCAAGTTCAATTCCGGTCAAGGGCATGTACCTTGGTTGTGGGCACATCCCCAGTGGGGAGTGTGCAGGAGGCAGCTGATCGATGTTTCTCTCTCATCGGTGTTTCTAACTCTATCTCTGTCCCTTTCTCTCTGTAAAAAAATCAATAAAATATATTTTAAAAAAATAAAGCATGCATGCATAAATGAAGGAATGTCAGTAGGGCTTATGGGACAGGATTTCCAGAGTTCCATCCACAACTCTGCCACTTACCAGCTATAAACCTAGGCCAAGGAACTGAAAAATAGGAGTAATGACAGTATTCACTAAATAGGACTGTGTGAGGTTTAAATGAGATTGGGGATATGAAGTGCTCAATAAATATTAGCTATTTTATGATGACTCTTTTCAGGAAGCAGAAGCAAGGGGGGAAATTGAATTAGATGAGCCTGGAGGATGGCATACAGCTCCAGAGAAGTTTAGGCTTAGGCGCATTGTGTGTCTTGGTTTCCCTCATCGTCTCCACTTTCCTCTCCCCCTGCAACCATAATTTTGAAAACCACCTCATCTTTATTTGAGAAGATTTTTATTTGAATCTGCCTGGTCTTTGTTTAGGAAGATCTTTATTTGAGGATCAGGGTAACCTTCCCTGTGTCCAGTTTCTATGTTGTCATATAAACACTTGCGTTAGAGGATAACATCCTATATAATAAAAACCTAATATGCAAATCGACTGAACGGCAGAACAACCAGTGGAACGACAGGTCGCTATAATGTGCACTGACCACCAGTGGGGCAGATGCTCAATGCAGGAGCTGCCCCCAGCCTGCAGGCCCCAGACCAGTCAAGGCGGGTGCCAGCGGAGTCCCCCGATCACCTCGCTGGTCACCCCACAGATTGGCCCTGATTGCCAGCCAAGTCTAGGGACCCTGGCTGGCAATTTCATGCACCAAGCCTCTAGTAAACAATAATCACCCCTGCTTTTATGATTTGGCAAATGATGATATTCAGACTGCATGGCACCTAGGAGCAGCAGGTCATTGGGGGCCTTACTCTTTTTGAATCAGATCACAAAATGATGATGGGTGGCCTCACCATGTAGCTGCTTCTAAGGCTGTCTGAACAGGATAGCAAGATAGGCCAGTGAAGGTCAGTTTCCTGTTTCTGACCTCCTCTCCTGCCAAGCTCTGGAACCCTACCTAACGTACAGGGAAAGCATCTATTCCCTTTTGGGCAGGCATAGGAATATGAAAGCTGATAATGGGGCAGAAAATAAGAAAGATACATTAGAACTAACACCACGTGTTGGTGAGGATGTTGAGAAACGAACTTCCATGGTGTAAAGGTGCAGTGTGAAATGGTACAATCACTTTAGAGAAGTTTGGCAGCTTTCTGTTGTTGGTTGTTTTGTTTTTTTGTTTTGTTTTTTTAATATGAAGTTAAAATACTTGTACCATGTGACTCAAGAATTTGACTCCTGCCTGGCTAGCATGGCTCAATGGTTGAGTGTTGACCTATGAACCAGGAGGTCATGGTTCAATTCCCAGTCAGGACACATGCTTGGGTTCAGGGCTCAATCCCCAGTGGGGAGTGTGCAGGAGGCAGCTGATCAATGATTTTCTCTCATCATTGATGTTTCTATATCTCTCTCCCTTCCTCTCTGAAATCAATAAAATATATATATTTTTAAAAAGGATTCTACTCCTAAGAGAAATGAAAACACATGCCCACACAAAGATATATATATATATATATATATATCACAGCTGTATTCATAATAGTCCCAAAGTGGGGGAAAAACAAATGTCCCTCAGCAGATGAATGGATAAAATATTCTGTGGCTTATCCACACAATGAGATCCTACTCAGCAATAAGAGGGAATAGACTACTGACACGGCAACATCGTGGATAAATCTCTAAAACACTGAAAGAAAGAAGCCTGATACTAAAGAGAACATACTCTACCACTCCTTTTAGATGAAATTCTAAAACTGGACAAACTAAATTATAGTGAGAAAAAGCATGCTCGTGGTTTCCTGGGGTGGCGGGGGAAGGGACAATTTGGGGTGATCGAAGTGCTCTATTTCCTGATGGGATGGCATTTGCATGGGTGTATATACATTTGTCAAAACTCATTGAACTGAACACTTAAAATGGGTGAAATTTTTGTATATAAGCTCCATCACAGTGCAATAGGTTTTAAAAGAGAAAGCAACGTATCTTGCTTGCAGTCGCCCACATCAGCAGGGGCTGCTGGGGCCTTAAAGAGGAGTCTGTGTGCATCAGCTTAGGTAAGCTGGCTCGGGGGAGTAAGGGAAAGGATGGGTGGGCCCCACACAAAGAATTCAGAGGCCAAATCAGCCACCAGAAACATAAACCAGCCAGAGAGTAACAGCTTCTAGCAGCAAGAGGCCGTGGGAGAGAGCAGGGGTGAGAGAAGGAGACGGGAGGTTGCAGGGCAGTGGGTGGTGAGTGGAGGCCTCTGCCAAAGAGCTCCACAGAGGCAGTAGCTTCTCTTTCTGGAGTCTGCATCCAAAATTTTGCCCGGTTTCCTGTAAGGAAAGACCATGGTCCCTGTAAACTGGATTTTTATAGCAAGCTCAAGGGGCAGAGGGAGAAGCATGATTTTCACCCAGGGAAGTGAGATGCCCCCTCGCTGGCCCTACCCCTGCAGGCTTGCTTGATTTAATTGGGTTCCTGGAGGGCAGCAGTATTGGATTGTCTGAATCCCACATGATCTTAAGGTCCTCTGACTCTGACCATCATCTCAACTTGTCGTTTGATTTTCAGGGCTGTGATACAACAGCAAAGTGCCAAAGATCAGTGATTTCATTGCTGGCTACCATGCACTTATTACGCAGCAATAGTGTGCAGTTCAATTATTAGGAATGTCCTGGGGAGAAAGATCAGTAAAATGGTTCCTTCCCTTGAGGCCTTATGATCTACTTAAGACACAACTATCTTGGGCAAATATTTGAGAACTAGAGGCCCAGTGCACGAAATTGTGCACTGGGGGGGGGGTCCCTTATCCCGGCCTGCGCCCTCTTGCAGTTCAGGATCCCTCTCACAGTCCAGGACCCCTCGCTCCTTACTGCCTGCCTGCTTGCTGCCCTTAGCGCT